>NC_062539.1:8306209-8413709 GCF_022655615.1 Tachysurus fulvidraco
TTCATTTATCTTTGGTAAAACATTATCCTGTTCAGGGTCTCAGTGGATCCGGAGCCAACACACGGTGCAGGGCAAGATTACACCCTAGATGGAATGCCAGTCCATTGCAAGCCAGATTGAACAAATTCATTCTCTGCTACATGCAAATTAGCAAAGAAAGCTAATACAATGAAAGATCACCTGCATGCATGTTATTATATGGTGCAGAGAAACCAGTGAACTCAGAGATAACCCATGCTGATGCAGAAAGAGCATGTAGATTGCCACATAGCAAAAAGCCCATAAAGTTAAAATATAATGAGAGCATACTTCCTCTGGTATCTATTATACGATCTGTTAATGGAGTTGCCAATATGGTGTCTAAAATTTCAAACAATAACTCATGACAGTAGGCATAAAATTGACAGCCGGCAGCTTACACACTATATTGATCGCTAGCTAGCCTTAAAGCTGGAAAGAAAATTAACATGATTTATGTTAGTATTAATTAATTTTATTTTTTAATTCACAAAAACCTACAGTTTTAACATGGGTATGCAGGTTTTTCATGTCCACTGTATAATACATGCATATATTCAGTGCATCAATTAAAATTAGAAGAGCTATAATATAAAATGCTAAATTTAACTTTCATGAAAATTAATTTTTCATGTGGTAGTAACTAAATTTAGTTTAGTGAAGAGCTTCAGATGTTCAGATGCTTCAGCTGGGTAATCCAGTTTCCTCGTGCCTCTCAAAAACACACATACAGATGGATTGGCTATGCTAAAATACCCTTGGGTGTGAAAAAGTGTACGTGACCGCATTGGTCCATGATGCCCTGACATGGACTGGCATGTGACCACAGTGTATTCTCACTTTGTTCAGTAATCCTGTAGCCGGAAACAGATCCTGAAGTTCAATGAATGAATGATAACTGTAATGCATCGGTGGATACTAACTGGCTAGCTCCTGTTCTTTCTTATATTAGCACTGCTTGCTTAAATGACCTCTTTAACTGTGGACACAGACTCTGTGACAGCTGACAGGCACAGGGCAATGACATAGAGCTTAGTCAGCTTGCAAGGCTGTAGACACAGACAACAAGAAGTCTGGACCAGGAGTCTGGAATGCCAGGCATGCCAAAGTGTTTCTAACCACTGACACTGATGAGCCCTGTCACAAATAACACTTTATGCAGGGCTATTCAGAGGATTCATAAGTTTTTTTTTTATTTTTATCAATATTATTTTGAAGGGAGTTGGAAAGGAGCTTAAAGTTAGAGCAATAATTTCACAGTATAAGACCAATATAGTGATCATTGTATACTGTATACTGTATTATACATATATTAAACATTTTGATTTCCTTTGAATGTAGTTAAATTATAAACACAAATGATTAATGTTAATCAAAGACATGAAGAAATATTTCACAAATAAATTAAATGCATTAAAAATGACTAAACCGTCATTATACTGATTATACTGTTATACTGAAGACTTTAGAAATTGACCTGATAAAACATGGAACTGATGTTTGAAGTGTAACAAGAACACAAGTATTTAGAGCGTCTCTATTTTTTATTATTTCCTCATTGGCTTAAAGTATAAAATCCTGCCAACAAAGGCTTTTAATTAATGATATTGGCATTTAGCCAAGGATAACATAAGAGCTTTAAGTAATTAATGCCACAAAGTTGCTTATCCACTGGTTCACTAAAAGTTATGATCTGTATCATTGTGTCCAAGTGAACTATATCAGGATTACATGCTGATGTGACAAAGCCTGTGCCATCCATTACTGAATGAGGAGAGAGATAGTTTTCATTGAAAACATTCTGTTTCCAGTATGCTGCTTACTGTAGGTTCTCAGTCTAAGTCACTCCAAATTCTCCTATAGAAACATCATTCACATTCCCAACTCAAAAAACTGAAGGTAGCTTTATTTACGTTGCTTTAGGATTGCTACTGTATGTTGGTATTCCTTCTACAGTATATGCAATAAATCTAAACCCCATTGTAATAAAATCGACACTGCTGTGAATTACTTTCTATTAAATTTGGCACCATTATAAATAATTTTTTACAACATGGCACAAGGACATTTAAAAAGATACAGAACCTTCTGCATGGACTTCATCAAACCCGTTGTGTGTTTCTGTACAGAACTGAAGTTAACGAGACTGTTATTGCTGTACTGCTGGCAAAATGTCGCTGACAGAATGAGAGTAATATTAAAATTACAATCAATATTTTTGGATATTTGTAAAGCTTCTTTTTAGAGCCACAGAGACTGAACAATTTAAACCTACATTTTCTGTGACATTATGATGAGAGTGGCCAATATGGGCAAAAAAAAATCATTATAAGAGAAGCAATTTTCTTTACAAACATGACATAATATTTTCTACAAGTACATACAGTAGTAGTTTCACTTTGGTTTTGCCAATAAAGTTGAACATGGCAACAAATCAGTAAAGCCATATTATAAAAATGTAACATACAACATTTACAATGATTGGAGTATTTAATTATGGAAAGGGTGAAATCTCAATGATTGCTACTTATTTAAGGCTAAGCACAGACAACTCAGTAAGATGCCATTTGTTATTTCTTTTTGAACAACTGGCTTCACGATTGGTAGGGAACTCCCAGAGCCTAATTTACTAAAGCATTTTATATAATACAAAATACATGTCAACATAACTAGATTTGTAAATTAAGCTCATTTATGTCATCAGGTTCTACAGAGGATTGCATCTTTCATATAATCATTTTCTATCTGTGATTGTCATATGAATGACAATATACAATTTTCTCTCTAAATGCTTTTATTTAGAAAGCCTATTTAGAAAGGCTGAAAGTCCCTTTGGAAGCTTTAATAATAAGTTAGATTGCACCAACAAATTAGGATATTTTCTAGGGAATGTGTTAAACTTGCAGATAAATTTTTGTCAACAATACAAAATCTTTTACTTAGTTGTAATACTAAGTCATGTTATATAATTCTCCTAAACTTTAAGAACATAAAACACACTAATGCCTATGTTTTATAACACAGTCAGGCTTAGGTTCTTCAGTATTCAGGTTCTTTAGTAGGTTCTTTATTCAAACAGTTTTTGAAACTCATTTACATTTGTATTTTGCCTGCAATTTAATTCTTTTAAAATTAAATTATTTTCAATTTCAAAAAAATATTTTTTAATGTCATTCCAAATGCAAATGAACTTATTTTATTTTAAATCTTATTTTGAATCTTAATCCTAACTAGAGGCCTAAACTCTACTTTCTGCCATGTGGCCTAATAAAACCTGCTTGGCTTTGTCATGGAATAGATTAACCCACTTATCTATGGGACAAACTCTTTGACACACAGATAAATGAACTGGATCTCTAAATGTCTGTACTCTAGAAAGACTGATTGAACAAATTATTTTGGGGACATAATCTTCAATTATTCAAATATCAATTCAATTCAGATGTATTTGTATAGTGCTTTTAACAATGGACATCATCTCAAAGCATCTTTACAGGACTTAGAAATATTGAAAACAGAGACTGTGGATTAGGTGAATGGAGTGACTGTGGCAAGGAAAAACTCCTTTAGATGGAAGAGGAAGAAACCTTGAGAGAAACCAGACTCAAAAGGAAACCTCATCCTCATTTGGGTGACACTGGAGAATGTGATTATAAACTGCTATAAACACTGGAGTGTTATTATTAATAATATCCTTTCTATTGCCATATACAGTCTGACAATTGTGTATTGATAAGGAGGTTGTTGTACACATTGTACACAGAGACCACATGGAGATGGTAAATTTTATCTGATATCCTGGTCAAATTCTTATTTTTGTAAATTGGTATATAAAGTAAAGAGTATTTTGAAAGGAGCAGGAACCAACTCCCTTCCATCATGTAATAGAACCATTCTGACTTTATAGAAAAAAAATATTATTTCTGTTACTCTTACCTTTACCTTGCTAACTTTGCTTATTTAGAAAATCAAATAGCCCTTGGTCAGGTCATGAAAGTGGGTTTGAATCTTTGATGGAAGTGTTAGAACAGCCCCCACATTCATGCAGCTGATCTCTGGCACTGGAAGAAAGTCTTAGCTTCTCAACTCCTATTTACTTTCCTTCAGACAGATTTTCAACATATTCTCCTTCTGCTCCCCACTTTGCTCAGTCAGCTACTTCTTACTGTACCTCTGCATGCCTTTAACTGAATGCTGAAATCAGTTTTAAATCAGCTAACCCAGTGCTCTTTATGTCTTTTTTAAGCCATTACTTAAACCAGGGCTGATCTCAGCATTTAGGCCAATCTGCTGTACATTAAGAAAGCATATTAAACAATAACAGTACAAACCCAAGGTTAGTTTGTGCTATTATTGCCCTTTATATATATATATATATATATATATATATATATATATATATATATATATATATATATATATATATATATATATGAGAGAGAGAGAGAGAGAGAGAGAGAGAGAGAGAAATATAGAAATTCAAAGGAATGTCTGGTATGTACAGTACTGTAAAATGACCAGGTAAAGGTAAGGAAAGGGTTTTTTTGTTTGTTTGATTGTTTTTATGTAGTGGAGACCATTTAAGGTCCTACACTGTGTGTGGTGTGTATATGTGTGTATGAAACGTTCCCTGTGCCTTTGATGTCCTGCCTGTGGTTCACACTGGACCTTTGAGGTGTTTACTGTATCTAGTTTTACTTGGTGGGCTGTATTTTACTTTACGAGTTTATTTTTAAAGCACTACTTAGAATAATTTGTAGGTTTTTAAACCTTAAACCTAGTAGTAGTGGAGTTTTCCTCCACATTTTGAATCCACACTGTTAACCTTTTATCCAAATACACCCCAAACCTCCAGCTCCCCCATTTCCTGTCCTCGGCTCAGTTTGCACACTCTCTGGTTGGCATACTGTGAGTCTTAGTGCCAGTTTGAAATAAGATAAATACTGAGGGCATTTGCAGAAAATGCAGTTTCATTGCCCAGTTCTTTTGGAGAGATGTTTTATTAAAAATTCAACAGGTAAACATTTTGAGTTGATGACCTACATCAATAGTGCAAAGAGTTTTTACTCACTTAATATCAGTAGGCTTAATATCAGTAGGCTACTTTCAATATTAAGTATTCAAACTAGGGTGGAAGTAGTATATACTGTAAAAAATAAATGAATTATATCCTGAAACAGCATAATTAGGAAAGTTTTTAAGCCTGTTTAGACCCTTGAAGTGAAATATTTAATAGCAACAATGTTTGCATTACATAAAGACTTTCAAATAAAGCATTCAAATGAAGAAAAACTGAGTTAGTTTGGAACATTAAATCTTCCTCTTCTGGACTTCTTTACCTCAGCTCAAATATATTTTATCAGCCAATTTGGTTATGTGACTTTATCAGTAAGAATGGACTTGAGTATGTGGAAACCTCACATCACACCCAAATGTGTGTTATCCCCAAACTGTCACAACAAAAATAGAATCAAAATTGTACAAGATGCCTTTGTATGCTGTAGCATTGCAGTTTTCCTATCACTGGAACTAATGCCCCCTTTCCACCAGAAAGAACCGGGTGCTGGTTCAGTGCTGGTTTGAAGTTGGTTCCACTGGCGAGCCTTCTAAGAACCAGTTTGCCTTTCCATGGGCTAACGAACCATCACAGTGCCAAGTCTTACGTCACAGCAACGGCAAACACAACATCAACATTGCAGGATGTTGCTTTACTGTTAATGCTCATGGCTTTGAGAACCTACATTGTCATCCAAACACGGCAAATCCTGTTTTAAAATGATTTTAAAATGGTGCTAACGACATTCTCTTTTGTCTTGTTGGCCACAGAAACCCAGCCCCAGACGCAAGCGTTTCTTAAGTCTAAACCAGCAATGTTTTGGTGCTAGTTAAGAACGACTTTTCCTGGTTCAGAGCCGGTTGCTTTGGGTGTCGAAAAAGAAAGAACTGATTTTAAATTAGCTCTGGCTCTGAACCAGCACTCAAACTGTCTCGGTGGAAAAGGGGCATAAGAAGCTTAAACCAAACATGTTTCAGTAAGACAAAGCCCTTGTGCACAAACAGTGGCCCATGGTAGGCCAAGGTTGGGATGGATGTACACACACACACACACACACACACACACACAAAACACACACACACACACACACACACACACACACACACACACACACACACACACACACACACACACACACACACACACACACACACACACACACAAAAACACTTCCAGTTACACCTGGACCAATTTCTATGGCCAATCAACCTACCAAGTGCTAAATTCCAAATGATCAGAATCTTGGTCATTTGTGTTAATAATTTATGAATTAAAAATCTAATGACTCCAGTAAATAGATGTTATCAAATAGGGGACTTCATATTTTTAATGGAATTTTATACACACAGATGACAAAAGGTTTGAGAGCTTCTGATTTACGAACACACCAGCCTTCATTTTACATCAGATAACTTATTATCCATATTCTTAAAATATCAGACATAATTCTAAAAAGATAACCAAATCTTTTTAAGCAAAACAAACAAAAAAATCTTGCTTGATTTTTACAATTGCACCACAATATTGTTTGATTTGTACCATGCCTACACAAAGTAAAATAAATTATAAATAAATAATATCTATAATTAAATAATATTATATCTCTGGTCTATCTGAAAGTTATGGTTTGCGGTTTGCTGTCTGTTAACTTGGTTATTGAATTTTCATGTAACTTCATGTTTTAAATTTCAAAACATGAGGAAAAGAAAGAGACGCCCCCCCCCCACCACACACACACAAAACCACAACCCTTTCACTGAAATGACTCTGTATTTAGGCATGCAGGATCTTTTTTGCCATTCCATGTACTGTTTTGATGGCTACATCTGCCCAGGTAAAGATTGTCTCATTAAATCTTTACACTTCTGGCCTCCATCACCTCAGATCAAAAGCACAACGGAATTAATCATATTTGTTTGTTATGTGAGCAATGAGAACGGAATTAAGCCCTAATCCAGCCAATTAGACAGTGTGGATTGGTCAACTGAGGGTGATTAGGGATTTAGAAGATGAATGAAGGTCTGAATCAAGAGGAGCCATGGGACTGTGTGTGCAGAATCAACTCTGGAGTGAACTCTTAAAAACAATTGCGTAATTGATCTGTGTGTATATACTTACTATTATTTCTTGTGGTACTACTTATAATGGAAAAAAGATCACAGGTTTTCGCAATATTCCTTTGGGTTGTTTTTGTCTGAGTCACTAAAACAATATTCATATGTCAGTTCATATATTCAATATGACAATATACAATGGTAGAATATATTTATGGAATATTTATTTTATTTTGATTGTAATTTTAGTAAAAAGTTAGGTTACTCTATATAAAGTGACATTTCCCATTTCCTCCTGCATTCTAAATGTTAAGTCCCTTGCAAACAAACGGAAACTATTTAGCAGATTCATCCTCCATTAGTAATCGATTCTCTCTTCGTCCAAAATCTCGATCTTGGATCAAAAATGTCTAACTGTTACAGGGTACAGTTATTGTGATGATCTATGTACTGTGGAGCTCAGATTAATGCACAGCTAATTTCTGTACATGAACTGGTAAGGGAGCAAGTATTTAAATTTTTACTGAAGGCATGATAGTTTCTTCATGTGTCTATAAGATAGATAGATTTGTTCCAAAAGCCTATTTCACAAAACATTTTAATTGTGATAAAGAGGAGTCTTCTTCCTTTCCTCCTTGGACAGCATAATAGTCTCCCTGCTGCATGCAGTTAAGAAAACTGCTGCGGGTGCATAGAAAATGACCCACAGCCCTGTTCCAACCCAGTGCATGGTGGCTGGAAGTATATTCTCTAGGATAAAGTAAGTCACAATGAGCAAATTGGCAATGGGATATTCTGGTAATCCTATCAAGAGCTATTTAAACCTTTGCTGTTTTATAAAGCCAGGTTTATGTTAGAGGTATGGCGTATACAGTATTGTGTGCTTTTGGCTGTTGTAGGAATCAGGATTGTAGGAATCCTTTCTGTTCCATACATCAACATACAGAATCAAATCCTGGAGATAATACAGTATATGGGCATTTTAACAGTATCTGATGTTGTGTCATGTGCAGTGAATAAGCAATAATCAGAAGCATTTTGAATCAAACTGCAAAATTTGGTTATTAATAAGTACAGAGCCTTTTTTGCCAATCAGACCAGAATTTCTTGCTAGTAAAAACTGCTGACTGATTGTTTGGCAATACAATATACTCATTTGATAGTTTAGAGAAAACAAAAGAATACTTCACAGACAGCTGAAATGAAAGCAAGAAGATTATATGAAAGACAGCACATTATAGGAAGTATGAATGTTAAGTATAAGAACAAGAAAAAAAAAACAGACAGAGGTTATGACTTCACTCCTTTGGGATACACAGCAGCTGGTGCAACCTAGATAATTAAGCCACACTGATGCGGTTGCCAGGTTATGCTTATAGCGAGAGATGGCGAGAGCTATCCACCCCTATTGTGTTTCAAGGCCAGATTTGGAATGGGTGGCACAAAGCTTGGGTCAGGGTTGAGAAGTGATAGTGAGTGAATGCTTGAGAGACATTTCTTGGGGTCAGCTTTCATTGCATAGGCTCTCTGTCCCTGTTTCCTACCCTCTTCCCTTTACCCCAATCCTCTTCCCCCCTCTGTTGAGAGCCAAGGTGCTGCATGCGATCATGGGCCTCAATTTTTGAGGGCTCCAGTATCATAGCAGTTAATTCTGTCTGTGATGTCATTATAGTATGTATGCCAGAATGTTGAACGTGTGCCTGTGTGTGCGCTCAAAAATCTTCATTAAAGTTAAATGGATAGGATTGTCTTTTTTTTTTTAAATGACAGTGCTGTCTCCCTGCTATATGATTTTAACTGTATGCATTTGTGTGCCTCTGCATGCATGCATGTGAGTGTGTGTGTGTGTGTGTGTGTGTGTGTGTGTGTGTGTGTGTGTGTGTGTGTGTGTGTGTGTGTGTGTGTGTGTGTGTGTGTGTTTCACAGCGGTAAGGTTTCCAATAGCGGCAAGCATTAGATCATCACCCTAATGAGGAACTGAAAATGGATATTAAGAGGGTATTTATGACTAAGCTAATACATAAAGTCCATGATCCAATATAATCTTAAATAATGAGGACTAATTTGTATATGGAGTTTGTTGTGTGTGATTTTCAGAAACAAAACAAAACAAAAAATTGGAAAACTGCATGAATAAGTTCACTGTCATTGAAAGAGATGGCTAAAGCTCCAGGATATCAGGAAAAATCAGAAAAAACAGATCCAATACCATATAAACATATAACAGGAACTAGGCATTGGTATGTCAGGTGAGTAAAGAACTCAGGGATATTTTACCATCAATGAGTGACCATTGTCAGTATTTATAGAGTGTTTGAGTGACTGAAACCTGGTATGTTTACTTATTAGTCACAAACCATAAAGTACACTGTACTGTAGAAGAGGAAATGCATTTAAATGCTACTGAAAATGCACATATGAACTTTCAGTGAAGATGAAATATGAAGCCAACTTAATGCTCCAATGATAAGGCATCATGTTGAGAACATTTTGTATTGAGATAATGGGAAGCAATAAGTTTTAGTAGTGCTTGACAAGACTTAATAAGAGTTGCCTTTGCCCAAAGCTGTATCCATTTGTTTACACAAAATTTGTTCCCTGTGACTCCAGGCTGAACCAACCGGCCATTACTCTTACTTGGTTGAAGGCATGTCTCTGGGTCTTGTCATGTGACTGATTCAAAGAGATGAGTCAGACAAATCCCCATGGAATAAAAGCAGTTATTGTTAATACTCAGCCATTTTTCCTGGCATTTACTGAACAAGCATTTTTCAGGTTTTTTGTTTTGCTTTGCATTGCCTGATTTATTTTGGACACTCTGCCTGGCCTTGCCTCACTCTCCCATTGCTTTCATCTGTGTTTGGCTGTTTCTCCAGCTCGTAACCCCAATAGACTTATTGATAATCAAGAGTGAGACCAGAATCATTCAATAGTGATTCTTTTAAACAATCATTCATGCTGAACATGATTTCATCCCTAATCAAGTCATTTTTTTTTGCAAAAGTGATGTACTTTACATAGTCTGCCATAACATGAGTCCAATATGGTTTTCTTCTTTGCAGACAATAATTATTTTTTTAAACTTGCCCAGTATATCATATCTTTTTTCTCTTTATCTCCTTCAGCAAGCAGTGTAAAGCCTGTGTTGGTTCATTGCATTGTGCACGCCTATTTTTACCACCTCTGGCTTGGATTCAGCACCACTCACAGTCATGTAAATGGGGTATAGCACCATCTCAAAGAACATCTCAAAGCGCTTTACAAAAGCACAATAAAAACAACAAAAAATACACACATAATATAAAGATTAAAATTAATATCAATATCCTCCAGTTTTGTGATGGAGATGCTTAAATTGGTCAGTTTTCCAGGTGGTGTATGCAAGTGGACTATTTGGATTACACTGAAACTAGCTGTGAAATTGTAGTCATTTAAAAATATTTTATTTACTTTGTTATCTCATGATATCACATACAATCTGAGGGCACAATGTACTCTACTCTACTATGTGTGAGACATAGCCCTTTGTAATAACAATATTTTTTATTGGTCTTTTAAAGTATTACAGTGTCAACAGTTGAAGGTTATATATATATATATATATATATATATATATATATATATATATATATATATATATATATATATATATATATATATATATAGTAAATAAAACAGCAGCAACAAATATACGTGTGCAAGTGTCAGGTTTAAGCAACCCAAGGCTCCAGAGGAGATGACACTTCAGTTGTATCAGTTGTAAGTTTTACCCATATGTTACATGTTATGTGTATTGAAACTGAACACTAAATGAACTTTCTTTCTGCCAGATGTGAACCTGTTGGTGTGTAAACATGACGGGCCATCCTGCTGTACTCGTAAGATGGAGGACAGCTACAAAGTGGCAGCGTTGAGGGATACTGTGCAAAATATCAGGTCATACAGCTTCGAACTCAAATTCCTGCTCTCGAGCCAGGCTGCTGCCTTCCAGGGTATGAATGAATGAAACTAATTAGAATTTGAAATATAGTAGAGCCAATTACATTTTATTAACAGTCATATGCCAGATCATTTTGTGCACACATCCATCAGTTAAGGGCACAAGCAATATATTAAGGACTAAGGATTTCTAGATTTAGGTTGACAAAATAAAAATTCTAAAAAGTAAGATTGGATATTTTGATGAGCACTTATGTTGCATGTTTGCATAGTTTAAAATGGACAAGCGACTGAAATTTAAAATTTAAAATCACTCCACTAAATCAAACACTCATAATTTATATAATAGTTAAGAAATAAATCACATGGTCCCTCATCAGGCCAGTCACAGTTTTATCATTATCCAAATAAAGCAGATGGATGCAGAATGCTTTCTTTGTTTCCATGTATTTTCAGAAAAACCAAGTGTACTACTGATGTGTGACTAATGTCCCGGTTATGTTTTGAGACAGTATGGGTGGTTTACTTTACTGTGTCTGTTTGGTCTAGATATGGTCTAGACTTTTTCCTCCATATCACATTTTTTTAATTCTAATGGGGAACATCACAGGAGAGTCAGGATTTATGGCCTTTATAATAAATAGTGACGACTGCTAGTAAAGTACATATCTAATCAGAACATTTGTGCTATTTTTTTTTTGTTCTGAAATGCTTGCTATTTGTTTTTAACCACCCCTAATACATTTTGTATTTAATAACACATTTTTCCTATTCCGATGTCCAAAAACAAAGGCTGTGTATTTCCTCTGGGACAGTCTGGACAGGAAACTTTCTGGTGTGGGCTTGTTCTGTGCCAGGAGCCCTTAAGCATTAGAGCATCTAAAGCAGGCTTTAATGAGTCAGCTACTGTGACCAGTTGGTATCTGTTCATTCCACTGAAGTGGAGAAGCAAACACAAATGCTGTGTACAGTATACAGTGCAATACATACTTACGAAAACCCTAAAGTCTGTTCAATTTAATTTCCTTTAACATGGCCTTTTTATTAGAGCTCAGACGGAATCATTGTTAGTTCTCATGAACTAATGATGCAGCAAGACACAGCTGGTCAGTAACAGCTGAGCAGCCAAAGTACTTTTAGTCTTCTAAAATGGGAGGACTTTGTATACAGGGCTGTAATTAAGCTCCCAAGTGGTGCAAATGTCTAAGGTTTCACCCAATCATTGGGAGATCATGAGTTCTAATCCTAATAATGCTATAACCAACTGTGGCTGGGAATCCAAGAGAAGTGCAACTGGCCCTACTCTATGAATGGAAAGAACAGCCATTGTCTTTCCCCAGTTGATCATAACAATATTTATGGACAATGTGATACCGGACTGGTAGCTGTCATGGACAACATGCTTGATTTAGTATTACATTTAGTATTACAGCAGCCAAGAACACAGGACTTATATACAGATTCTATACATATATTTGACAATATTATACTGATATTACATTTTTAATAATCATAATTTATCTATGTACACACAGACACCAATACACAACCAATAAATGCAGAAAATAATTGCATTTTTAAATACAAAAAAAAAAAACATCTTGTGATTAATAAAGGTTAACAGACTAAATCTATTGCACTTTTGCAGATGAAATTTCACACTAAGTCTATTTCACTGCTTAGTGACTTATGGACTACCTTTTTTCTGATGTTTGGTAGAGAAAAGCTATTGCCAAAAGCAATTGTCCCCCAAAACCTAATGAGCTGTTCAGTGTTCTGTCACCTTCTGTTTACTTTGGCAGCATAAGCTGGCTACTACTGATGCTCACTACACACCCATTCATGTGTATCCAGCTCCGCATTAGTGAATGAATGCTGAACCATAATTAGAGCCGCCCTTCGTCACAGCTCCAAACCCCCTACCCAAACATGCTCTCATTCAATCTTATAAAGATTCAAAGACTCACACAGGCAGCATTTCAATGTCAGACACTAACAACCGTGAGAAGACGATATACTCCTATACTATTTAACAGAAAGACTAAATGAGTACTGAAATACCCTGAGGGTGGAGAGTATGTATGAACTGCATCTGTATCACATGTTAAAAGGATTCTGGCTTGATGGTTTCACAACTGAAACTAACCTTTAACTTTGATTATTGTTTACCGCAGGATATTAGCTTTATTGAGGTGATGCTACAACCTCCACATTCTGGAAGTCAAATGGAATGAACATATTGGCATGTAATTATATTTTGGAAGTTGTCTCATGAGGGCATAGATGCAGCAAGTGAGCAGTTGCAATAGTTTTTTTTCATAATTTTTGACTCATTCAGTAACAGGTTTGATGAAGGTGCGGGTGGGTGTAACACGAAGTAATGAGAGGCAGGGCACAAGTAAACTCAGCATGGTATTTAGTTGAGTAAATCATCATAGTCCATAAATAGGGTTGATACGCATGCAGGTAGTGTTAAGAAGACAATAAAGCTGGGGTTAGAAAACAGGAAAGACAGAAATAAGGCATGAACTTAATGAACTTAATGCGGAATAAGATGCCACAAAAGACATAAATACCAGGTTTTCATTTCAATCAAGCAGAAAACACATCTTAGTCTACTGAAAGTCAATACCACCTTATAAATTGGTGGTTGACTGGAATGAAAAACTGCATGGATGCCAACCCTTTGCGGATAAGATTGGACATCCTGAAATAGATAGACAAATTTAGGGCTGGACAGTGAACAGATGAGTGCAGTCAGTAAACATAGGATGGGGTGGAGACAAGCCTCACAACAAAAGGCACATGGTCAAAGTAATGCTGGGGTAAGAGAGGGGAATTTGTGAGAGGTTGGTCCATCTTTTGCCACATTTCTACCATTAGGCAAACCATAGCATGCTATGCATATGCTGAATTTGGTTAATTTACTCTTCTTTTCTGTCTGCTATGCAAGTCCGTATTTAGCCAGTTTTCTTCCCTTTTAACCAAGTAAAATGTGCCATTAACAAATCAGGCCAAATCCCAAATGGTTTCACATTTATTTTGTTTGCTTTCTTTATAGGCTTTAACATAATGGTGGTTTACATGGTGTGGAATACCATTGAGAATTTCTTTTCAGAAAATTCATGACTCCTTCCATCCATCCTTCCTTCCTTCCTTCTATCCATCCATCCATCCATCCATCCATCCATCCATCCATCCATCCATCCATCCATCCATCCATCCATCCATCTACTGTTATATGATTATAGTCATCAAACATTTCAGTATGAGCAAGCTTGAGTGTGCTTACAGCTATAAAAACAACTTGCTGTGTCTCCTGCTCAATAGTTCACCCTCTAAGTGCAGTATGAATTATTCTGCTTTATTACTTATACTTCCTCCCTTCTCAAGCCTGTTATTGCTGTTCATACTTTCACAGTTTACATTATTTGATGGGAAACTGACATGTCCTTGACCAGGATCTGGCTAGCACTCAAATTCAGATTTACAGTTACATTTGCAATTGCATATTACAACATCTACCAGACATTCTTATCCAGATTGATTTACAGAAGGTCACTGAGGTCACTGTCAGTAAAACTGATTTTTTACAGAGCCATGCTTTTTGTGCTGTTTGCTGATAATGAGTCATTGGTGAAAGGTGGGCTGAAATCTATGTCTTTTGGTGATGTTAAGGGATGTAATGGGAGCTAAAGTAACAAGAAAATCTCTGTTTATAAAGATACAAGAAAGCAGATTACCTGAAGATTGATTTAGTTAATCTATAGAGTTGCATTTGACCTAATTCAAATGATTCATCTATGATATAATACTATTGATGCTGATATTGTTCATGCTCTTTGGTGGCGCCAACCTCTTGGATATAATGTAAACCCTGAGAGACCACAGCTGTTATTGTTAGGCATGTCATAAATTGGTACCTTGTTATTCACATGTCAAACACAGCCAAGAGGTCAAAGGAAAAGGACTGCGGACATTGTTTTATCTCTCTGTGGACATCTGTAAAAAGTGTGTTTTTAATGTATTGCTTAACCAGACAACATCAATGTTCTTTAAAGCATCATAGGGATAAGATTATCTAAGATAGACAACATGCACTCTGTAAAATCTCAGTTGTCATTGTCCTGAAATTCTTTTGGCAAATTGTAGCCATGTATCTTATCATGCAATGTTTATTATGCTTAAATGTTTTAGTTGGGACAATGCATCACAAGATACATAATAATAATAATAATAATACTAATAATAATAATAATAATAATAATAATAATAATAATAATAATAATAATAATAATAATAATAACATCTTTTAACTACCTATCAGATTAAGATTTATGGGATTGATATTCATTCCTGGACTTTTACAGTCCATTATTTAAGTCATATTAGCCATAAAAAGATTTAAAAATACAAAGCATCGTTCAATAAGAGGTTCTACTCTTTATAATTCTAACTTTACAAATTATGTTTTTTTATTTATATTGTTTATAAACAAACCTTATGTAATTACAACAATTAAATAGCAATTTCATCTCATTTAAATAAATGCACCCCAATTATATATCCAAACTACTGAGATATTTAAGGCAGTATATAAAGTGTGGAAACAAGGCAGTGAGAGTGTATGGTTATCATATGGGTATCATATCAACAACCACTTGGCTTTGTAGGAAACCCTCACACCTCACAGACATTGTGACCGCCAAGAACAAGCAGAAAAAAAAAACACTCGATCACCATCATTGTTATTCTGCTGGTTCCCTCTTGTCTTCGGCCCCAAATGCATGACTTCACAAGTTCAGTCAAATTGAATCATGCTAGTCTCATCTCCCCTCCCTTGGCAGATTGGTCTTTCTCAGACTTATGATTTGACTAATTGGACTCG
This sequence comes from Tachysurus fulvidraco, assembly GCF_022655615.1. Lineage (NCBI taxonomy): Eukaryota > Metazoa > Chordata > Actinopteri > Siluriformes > Bagridae > Tachysurus > Tachysurus fulvidraco. The sequence goes on from NC_062539.1 coordinate 8,322,165, forward strand.
CCATGTTGCTTCCTGTGTGAAGCTGGAGTGAGTGATCCCAAAGAGAAAAAAAATACAGACAGACAGAGAAAGAAGAATGAGGGAATGTAGTGTTAAAACTGGTTCCACCCTTATAGCCCTTTGAGATTTTCTGTCTCTCTCTTGTTTCTGAGAAAAGAAAGGAACTAAAAAAATTGAGAGGTTTCTCAAAATTCTGAAGTTTTTTTTTTGAAGTTGGACTCTATGATACCAAGAGGAGATCTGAACTCCATGTGATCTTTACACCAATTCAACACTTGTTTGACTGTATTTGTAATCTCACCACCAGTTCCAACCATATGAGGATGAGTTCCCCTTTGAGTCTGGTTCCTCTCAAGGTTTCTTCCTTCAGACTTGCTCAGTCCCCTCAGACTTGCTCATTGGGGATAAATACATACATACATACATACATACATACATACATACATACATACATACATACATACATACACACACACTGTGACCTATATATATCTTAATTTTTTACTATATTAATTCTTTTTTCTCCTTATGTTTAACTTCTGTTCTATGTTTATGTTCTGTAAAGCTGCTTTGAGACAAAGCCCGTTGTAAAAAGCGCTATACAAATAAACTTGAATTGAATTGAATTGAATTTTTGTTACATTGTGAATATGCTAATTAGGTAGTAATGCCAATAAAGTCAGTCAAGCTTATTGGAATGAATGGAATTTAGTTGTGTGCATGTGTGGGTCTGAGAGAGAGAGAGAGAGAGAGAGAGAGAGAGAGAGAGAGAGAGAGAGAGAGAGAGAGAGAGAGAGAAGGAGAGAGAGACAGTGTTCTGGTCATTTTCAAATTGGACCATGGTGACACACCTGCTGCTTGATGACGGTGTCCAGCTGTTATGTCTGTGACTTGGACGTATGTCTAATAGACATTGGCATTTGGGAAGGACCTTTCCATGTAAAGTGCTTTCCCTCATAAAAGCTATTTAAAAAGAGTAATTCATGCAGTTCCTGTCACAAGATGATGACTAAAAAGTCAGCTCCAGAATTACTGTCACCTTTAACAACTGGCAAAAAGCCTTCCTTAACAAATTTGACATTAATTTTCAGTAAAACTCTGTATTTGCCAGCCATTAACAGTTAAAACAGGGATTATATACCAAAAAAAAAAATGCTCCTGAAAGACAAGGGGAAATTTCATGGATTTTATTGCCCAAAATTTGGCTGCCTTTGACTCAAGGTTAATACTATTAGCAGAGTTTTTAACAAGACAAGTATTCACTTTTTTTTATTACCAGAACCATAAAAATGAAAAGAAAATGTTTTGCAAAGCTCTCTGAATTTGATCCCTGTTAATAACATTTATAGAAGAATTTAATCCATGTGCAACAACCTATGAAATTAGATGACCTTGAAATTATATGCATGAAGACATACAGCAAATATATACTAACAGATTTGTCGGTAATTGGAAATCTAAGAGGAACAATTAAACATGGCTCATTACGAAAAGGGTACAGTTAGAAAATAAAGCAAAATAAAAAGAGCAGCCTGAATAAAGGAACAAAATGATCAGGATGGAGACTATAAACTTTAATAAAGGGAGGGATATTCCTCTCAAATTAAATATTACACAGAAAAGAAAAATTACATGTAATGGGAGTTGGGTCTGTGAGGTGAGAGGGAGTGATCAGGTCTCCTGGGTGTTATTAGCATGCTTTGAGAGAGAGAGAGAGAGAGAGAGAGAGAGAGAGAGAGAGAGAGAGAGAGAGAGAGAGAGAGAGAGAGAGAGAGAGAGAGGTGCTTACATCAAGCATGGCTATTAATCTCTTCAACACCTTAATACAATTTACCAGCCCTATGATCAAAATCCTGTCATCTACCCTTACAGCCCCTCTCTTCCTGTTTTAGTATCATTAAGTTGTTCCCCAATTGCCCTGCTGCATGTATCTGTGATTTCATAGCCAACAACACTAAAAAGAGCGTGTGAGAAAAAGATTGGGAGAAGTCTTCAAATGGCCCATGTGACTGCGGTTTGATTCCCATCCAGCGGTGGATTGCTGTTTCATTTCGCTGCCAGGTTGTGATGTGAGGGTTTTAAGGACATTTGACCGTTTCGTTAACTTATACATTCTAAATGTAGTACTTTATAAATTTGAGAATTTCTACAAAAATGACAAAATGCAAGATTTTGTTGTTTATTCATACAGACTTCCTATAGTATTATATCTCAAAATCATCTAGAAATATATTGGGACCCATAAATGGTATAAAAATTTAAATTTAATTCACACTATAGGAACTAAACCATGTCCCTGTGATATTAAGTCTGTGATATTAATTGCACATACTGTATGCAATAAAATAAATCTTGTCCACCATCACTATGGGCAGAACCAAGGAACCCAATGGGACAGCTGCTTAAAAGTGGTAATTGTACTTATTATGTTGATTTTTGCATGTCATGGACAATGAACTAGTGTCCCACAAAGAGTGTTTTCTTGCTCATTGTTCCTTAACTATTTTCACTGTTCATAGCCATAGACAATTTTTTCATAGACATAGATAAATTATTCAGCCATGCAAATGTGACTCCATTGGTGTTAATTGGTTAAGTGATAAGAGTCAACAAGACTGAAATGTTTAGCTTAATATCACATGAGAGTAGACACTGCAAAGACATTGAATGCAGAGAAAAGTGTACTACGGTATATTAACACTGACTAGGATTACATACCAATACATAGTGTAGCAAAACAGAAGCTATCAAGCACGATGATCAGAAGACATACTGTAAGTATTGTAAATTGTGCAAAGAGATGAAGGGGAGCTGAGGAAGGTGATATGAAGAAGATTTTATTTCTGATTATTTGCTTGTTTATGTTATATAATTCATTCTTGAAAATCAGCTTTAGAGTTCCTTCGCTAGGATATGTTGGTCATACAGTAATGTATTTGACTCATTAATCATAACGTATTCCAGATATCACAAACTTTGTCCTCGTTAATCAAGAATACAAAATTGATCTAATTTGTATGATAATAAGTAGTGCTTTGGTTATAGCTCATGGTGTAGGATTTAAAGTACATGACCAATGCCACCACTACCAAAAGCAGGTTAGTTCAGCATTATATCAGACGTACATGCCTCATGTCTTCGTGTGACAGGCCTCTGAAACCTGAGCCTCTGATGGGATTAAGGGGCTTTTTTGAGGGTGATGGATGACCAGTGAGAGAAGCGCCCCTGTGTCTCGGATCGGCGTGAATTCAGTTACGCAGGGGAAAAGTCAGTGAAGTCTGTTGATGCAAACAGTAAAGTGGATGTGGAATATTTTCACTGTCATTAAGCTGCTGTCAGCACTTCTATTTGGACTAGAATTGTAAAACAATCCCACTATCTGTATCTTCTTTACTGTACGTATCTTTATCTGTATGTTTAGTGTACCACATGCAAATTAAATATGGACCCTACTATGATGATGGACGATACTGGAAAAATGCCATAGGTAGATAACAGCACTTTAAGCTTTGACAGTTCCTCAACCTCACTCCAGTGTATATTTGGTATCATCTAGAGATTTGTTTTAAACCCACTTGCATTGTTAGCATTTTTAATAGCGCAATTAAGGTTTGAGTTAATACTTTCCCAGGATTTATTTTTATTACAGTGCATTGGATGTTTTATTACCTAGGCTACTGGGTTAAAAATGACCCAGCTGTTGTGTATATTATTATTATTATTATTATTATTATTATTATTATTATTATTATTACTGCACCTTTACATCTGATCACTTATATGAAAGTAAAAACCTTCACACAGTCACATTTTACCCCTCTGCCCACCTCTAGTCACGGGCAGATTAAAAATTATAATAATAACACCAACAACAAAAAGATTAATTTTGGGACATGGTGGCTTAGCACATTTGCCTCTCACCTCCATGTTTAGGGGTTCAGTTACCACCCTTGCCCTGTGTGCATGGAGTTTGCATGTTCACCCTGGGCTTCAGGGGTTCCTATCAGCTACTTCGGTTTCCTCCCCATTTCAAAGACATACACTGCAGGATGAATGACAAATTTAAACTGTCTGTAGTGATAAATGTGTGTGTTTGTTCCCTGCAATGGGTTGGCACCCCTGTCCAGGGTGTCCCTGCCTTGTGCCACACGACCTCTGGTACAGGCTCCAGACTACTCATGACTGTAAAATTTAGCATTAAAGAAGATGGGAGTGTGCATGATAATAATAATAATAATAATAATAATAATAATAATAATAATAATAATAATAATAATAATAATAATAATAATAATAATAATAATAAAAGCAATACATTGTGAAATTATCTAATTTTGGTTTCTTCCCATCTGTTTCACTTTAATTGTGTTGTGTCTGAAAAACCAAGATGGCAGTATGGGCATCTTAAAATTGCTCTTGGGTGATTATAGAAATCAGTAATTTGAGAAAGTATTTAATGGGCCATCCTAAGAGATAAAACCTCCCCATTAGAAGGCTCTGCTCTTATGCATTGGCACAGCAATAAGCAATGTTGCTGAATGAAGTCTTATTTTATGTAAAACGGAACTTGGCACTGTAAAATGGTCATCTCCACTGAGGTGCTGATCACACAGGCTCAGCATGTGTTGAAAGTATTAGATTTATAGTCAAAGCCTACTCTGTTTCAACGTTTCATTACAAATGTAAAGAATGAGCTGCTGGAGTATACTCTTGCCATTTACTGAATAGAGTGAGTTTTTTTGCCAGAATGCTGTGCTGGTGTTCACCTTCAGCACACAGACTATGCCTGCTCTGTCTGTGGCAGTATAAAAATAAAAGGCTCATTCAAATGTATTTAAATACTGACTATATTAAATCAGTTGTTCCCAACCACCGGCCTGATAATCTGGTCCAAGGCCCAAACAATTTAGCTTAAATGGCATTAAGTTTTCTGTGGGGATGGAAAAAAGACTGAAAATCCTCTGGGAAATGAAATGTAAAATATAAAACATGTAAAAGCAAATTATACTGATATAAGTATTAAGCTTTCTTAACAACCAGCACACAGGTATTCCAATCTGTATGCTTTCAATGTCTTTCACTCACAAGCTGAATCTGCTTCGTAGCAATTCAACACAGCTCTCAAGCATATGATCACACTCAAAGAAGATTGTAAATGACCCTACTGCCACTTCTCTCAATGGCTGATAAGAGATACATGGTCCAGAAAAACTAGATCTTCCTAGTCATATGTAATTGCTTGTTCTGAACATGAATGGTTTCAGAAAGTTTAATTGCACCATATTACTAATTATAGTTCTCGTATTCATATGCTTTTAATAGTCCTTGATTTACTGGATCGGGTTCAGTGAAGCCCAGTGACAGATGTTTAACCATTATTTTAAAAAAAGTTTCACTTCCCATTGGTTATACTGTAGCTGGCTGGTAGTCCAAGCAAGAACTTTATGTCATTTAAGTCTCTCTTATAGCCTAATTCTTTCCGAAAACAACAGGGAAAGACCGGTGTCCTACGGGTCTTGGTGAGTTCTGAATAAACATCAGATGAAACACAGGCTTGGTGGCGAGGGCAGAGGAAATTAGTCAAAGTTAAAGAGTGTGTGCTCATATACACATGGTAAATGTCAATCTCTGTCAGTTATTATATGTAAAACATGTTACTGGGAAAGCAGTTTGACATGTGCACCTCTGTAATGTAGTGTGCATTCTCTCCCTCCTTTCTCTTCCTCCCCATCTCTTACCCTCTCACATGGCATGAGCTTGCCCTCTGAAACTCTAGCCTGGCACATTCTACCTCATGTGCGGTTAGCTTCTCTCCTTCCAAAATGTCTCACCGTGTCACGCATGCATTCAGCCCAGAAGCTGGTAATAACCTTTATGTCATTTTTTCTTCCACATTTCTTTAATCACTCTTACCGCGTTTTTTTCTCTCTCTGCACTCTCCTCTATAAATCTCTCATCACCTCTGTGCCAAGCAACACAGGATTTAGGGGCTGTGGAAATAGAAGAGATGTAAAGGCCATTTCAGTTGAGAATATTTTATTTCGTACCATTAGGTTCAACACATTCAACTGATTATTCAGGTCAGGTCAGCAAAAAAGTGTATTGACTAAGGCCCCACATGTAGGGCAGTGTTTATATTAGGAGTATTGTACAGTTTTAAACCCCCCCCACCCAACAAAAAAAATAAAAAATAAAAAATCAGATATTATTTAAATCAAACAGAACAAAAGGAATGCATTGGTTACTAAGGTTATGGTTAGGGTTAGGCATAACATTGACTAGCTCTATTCATAATCATGGAAAGACCTCACAAGGGTCGTAATGCAAATGTGTACTGTATGTGTATTTGGATATATACATAATATACAGTATATATAATACTTCTTCTATTGTAGCCCATCCACATCTTTCTCACATGATTGGCTAAATGGATAATTGTATGAAAAAAGCAGGTGTACAAGTATTCTTTTCACACTAGGTGATGCACAGAATATGTGTTAGACAGTATGGGACAAAACTGTTAAGCATCCTGGTTTGTGTCTGCCGCATTACTGTGTCCATTACAAAGGACAATGCAGGAGAACTACAACAAGGCAAATAAGGTTTTTATTTTTATTTTGTCTTTCTTTTCCTTCCAGAATTTTAACATTTGGCACAGTACTCTATATGTTTAATGTGTATGCGTTGATGTTGCGTATATATAGCTTATACATATGTGTGTGTGTGTTTTCATGTTAGTGTGAGGTGTTCAGTCTCAGTTCCACTGCAGTTGCTGCTGTTTCTCCATCTGCTAACATGCCTTTAATCTGACATCAGTAGCCCTAGAGAGAACGCCACTGTTTGTGTGTGTGTGTGTGTGTGTGTGTGTGTGTGTGTGTGTGTGTGTGTGTGTGTGTGTGTGTGTGTGTGTGTGTGTGAGAAAGGAGGTAGATGGGGCATTGCAGCACAGCTGAGTAGACAGGTCACACCAACTGGCTGTTGGACAAAAAACAAGTTTGGGCATGTATGTTTGCTTAACTGTGTGTGTGTGTGTGTGTGTGTGTGTGTGTGTGTGTGTGTGTGTGTGTGTGTGTGTGTGTGTGTGTGTGTGTGTGTGTGTGGTGGAAAAGAGAAGAAACACATTAGCATCACCTTTGTCTGCATTTGGTTTAAATTTAGAATCATATCTGGGTATTTATGAATATATAATGAAATGATCATTTTAGACCAGGAATTAACACTTTAACAGTTAATAATTTTGATAAAGGTATCATAACAGTTTAACTGATTTTGATTTGATTTTCAATTCCTCCCTGTCTCTTGTTTCCTCTCTCTCTCTCTCTCTCTCTCTCTCTCTCTCTCTCTCTCTCTCTCTCTCTCTCCCCCACATCTCTCTTTCTCTCTCTCTGCAGATATGTACCAGTCTCTGTTCACTTTTTCCCAAGGTCACCTGAGCTCTCTTTTTGAGAGCTCCTACACCTCTCTGACTTCTGAAATTGGTCCCAATGTCACTTCCCTCTTCTCAAGTCTTTCTAAGTTCATCCAGGACACCCCCAACGTTTCTGTGGATGCTGCTGTCTACAGCTTCTATGACAACCTCTTCCTGCTAGTCCACAATCATATTATCAAGCCAGGTATCGTTGAGGATAGCAACCTTTCGGAATGCCTTCGTGCCACTCGGCAGGATGTGAATCCGTTTGGCCCGCATGCCCAAGCCATGGTCGAGGAGCTGGCAGGTGCCATGCAGGCAGCCAGGGCATTAACAAGAGCATTTTCCATGGGTGAGGAATTGATGAACATCACTGAAATGTCACCTCTATCCAACGAGTGTGCCCGAGCACTTCTGAAGATGCAATACTGCCCACATTGCCAAGGCTTAACCCTCATACGGCCTTGTCCTGAATTCTGCCTCAATGTTATGCGTGGATGCTTGGCGAACGTGGCGGAGATAGATATGCCATGGAGGCACTACGTGGCTATACTGGAGGATCTCACACAAACCATAGTTGGAGAGCATAGCCTGGAACTTGCCCTTCTTGGTGTCAGAGAGCATGTCAACAAGGCCATATTGCACGCACAGCTACATGAAGCCAGGATCAGTGTTACTGTAAGTAAACATTTTAAACACATTTACTTGGTGCTGTGATTTTTTTTGTCACTGGATAGCAGTTCCATTGTCTTTCAATCTCAGTCTGAAGTTCCTAAAACAGGACAAACTAAATAATATTCAGTATTTAATCTTTCTTATCATTCCTGCATTCTTAAACCAATGTGGTGAGAAACTAGAAATCTAGTTACATATGCAAGTGAAAACTAAAATGTTGCATGCATAAATGCCCTAGGATTTAAACTGATAATAATAAAATATATGAAATAAAATTATTCTTCAGGAGACTTGTCTGTTCTCATTTGAAATATATTTAGTATATAATATATTTGGGGGTTCTGTCAAATTTCACATGACTGTTGGATACTGAAGCAGCGGTGAAGTCTCTAAAGTCAGCCAGTCAAACTGTGGAAAAGTTATAGCATTGTTTTTAAAATGAATCATTAATCATTAATCTTTAAAATTCTTCTTCATCCTGCTTCAATTACTTTAGAGGTCATTCAAATGACAGTGTGTGACTGGCCGATATGGAATGCTTGGAGGAGCTGGGAAGAGACCCTTCACGTTAAGGACAAACAGATTTTTTGTGTCCAAAGTAATTTCCCAAATTGCTAATGGTTTCTCTGACCAGCTGGCTGTTTGTTTGTTTATTTTTTCTTTTTAATTTCCTCATATATAAGCCAGACCAACACGTAATAGTATAATGTTAATGCATTTTTTTTTTTTGGACAACGACGACAAATATGCTTTAAATATTCTCTCCCTCCCTCTCTCTCTCTCTCTCTCTCTCTCTCTCTCTCTCTCTCTCTCTCTCTCTCTCTCTCTCTCTCTCTCTCTCTCTCTCTCTCTCTCTCTCTCTCCATACTCCCTCCCTTTTAACTTGGTATCATAATTTTGGAACCCAATGTATTATTGAGACCCGTCTGTTCTCTGTGAAAGTGGTCCAAGCAATTGCAAATGAATTTGAACTCATTTGGAAACTCAAGACCAGGGCTGCTCTAAAGCCACAAATGACGGCGTAGCCATGACACATTCTTTCTGGCACCTATGAGCTGAGGTTAGTAAAGCCTCTTGTGCACATTCACATGCATGGGATGAATAAGAGCAGAGTTTCTCCTTACAATGTCGCTAATTGGCTTGAGAATACTTTGGGTTGCCTTGGCACATGAACAGCCCTATAATAGGTTCAGTCTGTCCATATGTCCCATTACTTCTTACAAAATCTTAAAATAAATTAAAGTGTATGTGCTGGTGTTCAGTGTTTCCCACATCATGTATGTGTTATGAAGAGGTTAAGGTGCTGAAAGGTTTAAGACTTGTTTTATGTCTGGTTTGGAGTTTGGACCACTGCCACATACTGTACTCAACCATCTGAGAGAAAGGAAAAAGATGAGAGAAAGGGAAAAAAAAAAGAAAAGAAAAAAAACAACAACATGAAAGTGACTAAGAAAAATGGCTGTCGGTGATTTATATAATTTGGCCTAGTCAGGTTAACATGCCTAAAATATTCTGAATAAATTTAATGTAGACACATACCACTGGCTAAGTTCCTCTGGGCAAATGTTATGAATCACACTAATATCTGACCAATCAGCACAAGGAAACACCTTTACTCATTTGTTCATCATGTTGTTTATCAATTCCCGAGAACTGTCCCTCTTGTACTGGAATTAAAGCATTCTAGCTTTGGATGTGAGTTTGGGTGGGGCTTTTGTTTTTGATAGCAACAGAGGAATAAAAGGCTATATCGGTAAACTCCCTCTAGTATGACTTATTATACCGTTTATACGTATAATCATCATCATCATTGTCATCATCAAGACCATACTGTTTTTTTTTTTACTGACCTATTTTATGTTTTAAAACAGTGGTCTTCATAATTTAGATAATGCAACAGAAGATGTTTGAAAACAGATTGTTTTCTACCTCTAAAGAGCATAAAGAGGGATGTGGTGAAGTAGTCTGTGTGTACGTGCATTTATGTGTGTGCGTGCGTGTGTGTGTGTGTGGGCATGTGTGTGATATTATAGGAATTATAATGGTGTAATGGTGTTGTATTTCTCTGTCATGGTTTCCCAAATGGCTTGCGGTTGGCATTCCCTACCCCTGGTGTGCTTCCTTGAGATGGCACTTTGCCCCGTTTTGTGTGTGTGTGTGTGTGTGTGTGTGTGTGTGTGTGTGTGTGTGTGTGTGTGTGTGTGTGTGTGTGTGTGTTTGTGTGTTTGTAAGAGAAGTATACTTGGATAAAAGTTTTAATGGTCAAAACATAGACACTCGCTGAATGTTTGTGTGCGTATACAGGGACAGGTTTTTGCTCTATGGGCGGTGTGTGCTTGATGATTCACGCACAGTGCACATGCTGTGGTGGGGTGATAGAGTTTTCACACATATTTCTGCATACTTGTGGAGTTTATAATTTGTGTGCATGTGTATCTGTGCGCCTGTATGTTTAAATATCTGTTCATTTCCAATTCATGATTCATGCATACTGTAGATGTGTACTTAATGATGATATATATATATATATATATATATATATATATATATATATATATATACATATATATATATATATATATATATATATATATATATATATATATATATATATATATATAGGCCATGTGTTTATCATTCAAACCACAGTTCTGTGAATTGTAACTGAAAGAGTTGAAGTGAACTGAACATACTACACCCACCATAATGGCCAGCTTAACACATCTACATCTGTCATGTATCATTATTAGTATTCAGATTTCTATACCACAGCTGGAGTTGGTGTTTGAGCACATCTGTGATAGATTCTGTGTAATGTGAGAACAAAATCTGAATTAATAGTGTAGTGTGAAGTGCATTACTTGTTGCAGAATATCACTTAGATTTGAGTCTGATGCAGGTAGAACTTTTGGCATTCTCTCTCATTTATTTCATTTTGCTCAGTATCTTGTGCTTTGTTATTGCATTGAATTTCCAATATATTTTCACTTTCATCAATATTTCTTTGGCACTATTATCCCTATTATCACTATTATATTATATTACACATTATCCCTTTATTTGCTTTGCTATGTTCATAATCTGTTTGATATTGGAATGAGTGTATTGGAAACAGTGCCAGTAGCATCAACACAATCTCTCTCTCTCTCTCTCTCTCTCTCTCTCTCTCTCTCTCTCTCTCTCTCTCTCTCTCTCTCTCTCTCTCATTCTCTACTCTTCTGCTCTCCTGAAGTCTTGTTCTTTTTAACGGTTTTGTTTTCATGGCACAACTTACAAATTTCCATTAAGAAAAAAAAAAAAAAAAAAAAAGACACTATTTTCCCGAAACCAGCACAGTCTGGCTGTAGTAATTTGTTATTAAATTCTCACAAAGTATCATACTATAGTGACATTTGTCCAACTATTTTCCGTTTCAGAATCTCACTGTAAGTTTTAAACAAGGGAAAGTGGTTAGATTTTCATTTCAGTACCATACAAATGGAAATCAGATGAAAGGGTTGTGGTTTCTACCTCTACTTTTAACAGTAACCTAAAACATATAAACTAAGACATACAATTGGGGTATGTAAGTATAAGTATTTGGACAGTGACATGATAAAAATTAATTTTTTCCCCCTCTGTATACCACCACAATGGAACTGAAATGAATCAACCAAGATGTGGCTGAACTGTAGACTTTTAGCTTTAAATGAATGAGTTTAACAACAAAAAAAAATTAATTAACTGTTTTTATAGTCTGTTCATCTTACAGACTCAAAAGTAACAAACATAAGTGTAATATACAAGGATTATTTGTAATACTCCTAAAGACTATAACCCATTAAGGTCACCAAATGTTAGTTTCTTCCCTTGAGATGCTCCGGCAGGCCTTTTATTGCAGCGTTTTCTTGGGGTTTTTTTTTTGCCTCCAGTTGTTGCTTATTAATGGGTGGCTGCTTTTGTTGTTGCTTATTGGTGGGTTTTTTGGCCATCAGTTTGTCTTTATTACATGAAAGGATGCTTAATTCAGTTGAAGTCAAGTGACTGACATTCCTTTACATGACTTTTTGGGTTGCGTTTGTTGTAAGTTTAATCCATATGTTCTTCAAGGACTTGATGCTCTATACACTTCATAGTAAATCCTGCTACTTCTATCAGAAGTCATATCATCATAAAACACCCGTGACCCAGTACCATTGGCAGCCACACATGCCCATGCCATAATACTGCTTCCACTATGATAGATGATGTGGTGTGCTTTGGATCATAAGCTCTTCCTTTCCTTCTCCATAAAATCTTCTAGAACTGGGCAAGCCTTTTTAGATGTTTTAGTCGAATCTTGCCTTTCTATCTTTGAGTGTTACCAGTGCTTTGTCTCTTGATTTTAACCCTCTGTATTTACATTCTACATTCAAGGTGTCTCTTGATTATAGACTCTGACGGTGATATGCCTACCTTCTTGAAAGTGTTCCTTACTTTGTAATTGTCTTCCATTCCATTTGGTGGTAGTGAGCTTTCCGGTGCATTCTTTCTTTTTAAGAATATACTAAATTGTTGATTTGGCAACTCCTAATGTTTCTGCTAACTCTTTGCTTTTTCTAATACATCGCCAGTTTTTTGGAGCACATACAGAGAATCCCCATAAACAAAATACAGTTTCAATACATGGACTCAACTCCAGACCTTTTATGTCCTGTTAATGCAATATTTGTTAAACTCCTTGAATCAAAGCTGAAGCTCTTCAGTTCAATAATATCTTGATTGGTTCAGTTCAATCTACATGGTGATGAACAGAAGCAAAATTCCAATAACTATGTCACTGTTCAAACACTTACAGAGGAGATTGTATGAATTTAAATAATTTTTTTTTACCTAACTAGGAACCAACAGGAAGTAAAATGACTTAGAGCTCAATGTTTACATGTGTTCAACAGAAGACAGAAGTTTTATAGTTTTCCAGTAAACAAGAACTGGGGAAAAAATCCAAAAATCATATCCAAAGTCACATTTGATTAGTTAGTATAGTATTTTACTTTGTTTCCTCCTGTGTTTAAAACAATTAATTACACCCTTATGAAGGAATGTTAATAGCAACTTCTTTGGATAACGGAAACAAGCCTCTGGAGGTTCCTGGGAGTGGAACGGATTTCCATAGAACACGGCCAGTTAGATGGGTCACAGACTGAGTGCCGTCACACTTTTTATTTTCTTTTATTTTCCCTGCATCCTTCCATAAGTTTGATGGAGTAAAGATGAAATCAAATACCTCAGGAGGTTTCCCTTCATTAGTTCATGCTTTTCACCAACAATCTGGTGCTTAGAAGACCTGCAGTAAACCTTCACCTTCCTTCAGTATCATTAGCCATTCTTTTTTGTTCTAATTTCTCTATCATACATTTTCCTTTCTTTCTTTCTCACCTCCACCTCTTTTATCTTTTTTTTTGCAGCTCTTAGCATTTTCCTTCTCTACTAATTTGCTGACTATGCAAACTTTTCTCTATTTACCATATAGTCATCCATCTGAATACAAATTTATAGGCACAGAAAGTTATTAAGCTTATTCTCTGAATGGACCTCGCACCATTTGATATGAATAATGAAGATTTACAGAGTGTGTGCACTCCTGAGTGTTTGGAATATAAATATAGAATGAGGTATTTTAAGTACCTACATATGAATAAGTATGAATGTGAATATTCTTCTTCATGCTTGCAATGATGGAAATGGAAAGTTCAATATATAAGTATGAGGAAGGATTTGGCAGAAAGAAGTTAATGCTGTAGGTGCATTCAACCAAAAGACAGCAGAGGCAGAGTGCATTTCCATTGTACTTATATATGTTTAATAAATGCTATCGAAGCAGCATAAACAGGCAAGAATCAGACCACAGGAATGATCACTAAAATGTCTTGCTAGCAACAAAACATTGCAGACATAATAATAATAAAAAAAAAACTGATCTATTGCTGCCTTATTATTCCATCCCTAATAGGCAATGTCATGTCAGGATCCATTAGCAGTGTTTTAAGGTTTATACTAATTAAATAATCAGATTTCACTGAAAGAATACTGGCTTGGACCTATTTTCTCTTGTTTACAGGGAGGAAAATAAAGAATGGATGTACAGGGAGGGGGAAAATGATACTTATAACAACCAATGATCTTGGTTCCCATGGGGGGTTCTTTTATTTGATTATATCAATGGTGGGGAAGACAATCATGATATTACAACAATATAACAGAGCACATTGTTTATATTGTATGTCTCAGAATGGACAAAGCTCAGTTAATTTAACTGATAGGCTTCTTGGCCACCACCATACGGCTAAATGGAGGTGAAACGTTGCAGTTCTGCAACCGCTTCATTGAGTTGTTCGGCTAAATGAATATGGCACATAGTTGTAACAGTCCATTACTCTGGGTCCCTGGTGGGCTTTTCCTACTGTGTGTGATTAATTCAATACTGGGGTAGACGTAATACAGACGGACAATCAATATATTTCAACAATATATTAAAACACTATGCTTGTGTAATTTGATAATTATAATTAAAGAGGGAATGTTGTAAACTTTTAATTATTTAAAGTTTTAGGTTTTCCCGTTTAGCCTCTATATGTATTCAGAGGAATTCATATAGGAAACATATTTTTGGGGTATAAGATCACTAAACAAAACTCTAAACAATTTTTTAATGAGACTAACATAAAAAGTCTTATTAATGCAGAATTGACAGATAGATCTGTCAGAATTGACAAGTATCAGAGTAATTTTGGCAAGATTTGTAAATTTATCGTTATGTATTTTGATAAATAGTGTGTTTATAAAAATTGAAAAAGACCTTCCTGTTAATAATTACTATCTGGTCCCTTAAATTTCTCTAATTGAATCTGTATTTTCCTGTCTGTGACAGACAACTTTGCTGTTGACATGGGCACAGCAGGTTTTAGTGATCAAGCTGACACTGCTTAGGACTATGCAGAAAGTGAGAAACAAACGCACATCACATTCCATCCATACACTTGGGAATCTTGCTAAATTAGTGGTGCCAAGCTCTGACAAATCTTTGGCAAGTCCTCTTCTAGACACCCCATAGCCGTCCTGCAAATATGACACTAAGCCAGCTATGTCAATATTTTCTGCTACAGCACTTGATAAATATGTATTTATTTTTAACACTACAATGTGCAGCTTATTTCACTGTGGTTTGGCAAACTGCTAGACTAGGCAATCACAGTATGGCTGAATTGAGGTAAAACTATGGGGTTCTGCACCATTTCATTGAGTTCTGTGTCATGCTTGATCACAGCTGATGGCACAGTGTGTGAGTTCCACACACTTAAGAGTTTGTGGATCAATAATCAATAAACCGAGACCGTATCTGGTAAACTGATTCACACAGCTAATGAACTAGCTATTCAACTTGACATGTGTTTCATGGAAAGCAGGATACCTGATTCTATACAAGCACCACTTGTACCACAGAATAAAATATATTATTCTCTCTCAAAGCCATGACATTCAGTCACACTAGTTCATTGTCCACAAACATCAGAAATGACTGGAAACAATTCTGCTTTTCTGTACTTCTATGCTCTTACTGTTGAGTGGAGAATTGGCCAGCATTTTTGTAAATTCTAACAGTGTTTATCAGCTAAAAAGTCATGTGCAATCATCACATACTAGAATGCATTTTTAACTTATTAATGGAAAACAGTTGTCGGGGGAGTCATTATGCTACCTAACGCAAGCTCCCTACATAGTGAGAACCTCCTTTATTTCACAATATCCCAAAAATACCAAAGTACAATCCAAGAATTCCCAGGTCTGACAAAGAAATCATAGCCTTGCTCCCTCACTGTCAACATATGACCTGGTCCATTCACTGCAAGACATTTTATATCCTGATGTAACCATTGCCTCCACATATACTGAAAGCCCCAAGGGTGAGGTGTCAGTTAACATACCCGGTCTGTTATGAGAAATTTCAGGAAGTTACCAGAAAGGTCCTGAAAGGTCAAAGTATGTGCTCTTCACCCTCAAACAAAGCCATGTATAATACTCAGATGCAGAAACCCCAAATTACATGTATCATTGCCATCTGCCCCTTATTGTATGTCCTCAGCCTTGAAAAAAAGATTTGCTGTATTTTCACCAAACTCTTCCCAGTATAAATGGTAAATGGGAAACAATATCTAGTATGACCTCTGCCCACTACAAACCCTTGGTAATTCTATATTACTTGGTCAGTCTAATTTTAGTTTTCAAAGTTTTCATTATCAAATGTCTCCCACAACATTCTTATTCACAATATTTTACCACAATCCTTTTGCCATCACAATTGCCTGGCCTTCAGCTTATTTATGGTTGCTGATTCCCAGCTCCTTCTATGGGTTATTTGTGCATAAAAGCATGAATATCCTAAAGAATACACCTTAATGAGATAATATATTCATTGCACATTTAAAAATCATAGTTTGATTTTGTACCTCTCAGTCACAGCTGATGTGTGAAAGTGTGTGTGTGTGTGTGTGTGTGTGTGTGTGTGTGTGTGTGTGTGTGTGTGCATGCATGTTTGATTCTTGGAAGAACCTCTAGCTCAGAAAGTAAGTGGACTATAGCGTGACTCCTGTTGTTTTACCTCTGTAATCTCCACATAGGGATCATTGTATAGCAGTGGAAAGAGTGTAAATGAAAGCCAAAGGGTGAGACTGGGTGAAAATTTAGTGCGTAGAATGTAAACCAGCAGTAGACAAAACCCTGAGCCTAATACCCACCATGCACTGCAGTGAGGGGCCAAAAAGGGCTGAGAAATCTGGGATGCTTCTGTAGCTGATCCCTACATAAATAAACATGCATCCCTGGCCATCACCACACACGGTAACCCAATACCCCCAGAGCACAGAATGAGATGCTAGTGACTGGGGAAACAACATGAGCAGCTCACTAACAGTGAGAAAAGGGATGTGGATTAAGATCTTGACTGGACTTATTTAGTCCATCAGCCCATTGGACAATTAGGACAAAAAGGATTTTTCAGAGGTTCTTTTTAAAGTTTTTTAGCTTTATATATAGAGTTCTTGTTTGAAATTCTTTCAGATAGGGAAACATTATGGTAGCTTGTTCTTGAAATAGTAAGCAATTGGCATCCTAGAAATATAAGCAATTATTTTTAAGTGGTATATGTTAATTTGTTATAATTCTATATAAAACACTCATTTTAAACAATAATTATTTCAACTCAAACAGGAAAGACCATGACCTGACATTTGCATGACCTGATTGGGGAGGAGGTGAGGTGCAGTACCTTATCTTTCTCCTTGTTTCACATTTTAATTAATTGTTGAAATTCATACAAGGCTCTCAATTGATAAACATTCCTGGCACTAATAAAGATCCTATATCTAGTTAAATCAGGACTTCGGATCATGGCAGCATGGAGTATTAGAATAACGTGCATTAAAATCATAAATAAACAAAGCTGAAATTTTGAGTTTCATTACAAGCTTACACAGAAAGCATGGCTTCCCCAACAGCAAAATAATCAAGGTGTAGGATAGTAGACAGGTACAGTACAGTACACACATGTTAAACACATTCTCAGTTAACACCATCAGTCCAAGCTGCTACTTCTGGCACTGGGGTTGGAGTATGGAATGGTATGAACTTTATTGATGTTTAATCTCAAGCTGTCATTGGAGAGATTTTCAGAATTCTCAGGCAAACTTGTCTCATGGAAACATAGTTTGCCATTTTTCTTTTATTCGTTCTCAGATGTTTTCATTTCGGAGAATGTTTTTATGTTGGAGTCCAAGAGCCAATTACCTTTATTCATGAATCATTCTTTCTGAAATATCCATGTCTCTTTTGGCATGGGGCTGGATAAGAAACAGCTGAATTTTGGGTGTTTATAAAATATTGCTCCATGTAAGCCCATGGAACAAACATCTTTATGTGATATCCTTATCTTAATTTAGCTTTCTCTTCTATGGATAAAAAAAACAGACATTTTGGACTCTAACAACTTATTTATCCAATGAGTGGCATGCAATAAAACATATTTTTGGTACTCATTTATATTCATGTTGAAATTCTGTGTTTAGGGCTGTCATAACTCATTTTATTTAGCGCTGTTTATTTTAGTTACATCTGTGTGCATAAGCACTTAATACCTCATGCCGAGTTTTACGTTTAAAAATGCTTTTTAAACAGTATTTTATGAGAGTGGAAGGCCAACCTGAACCTACAGAGCAGAATCAATGAGCACAATTATTTCAATGACAGAACTGTACAGTGAATTGCATCCCAACTTGCTATCTGAAGCACAATGTCTAGGTGGTGTCAATAACAATGTGCTTCCAAACCTGAAGTGCTCTTTCTCACATGACAGTTTTTCTGCATGTTTGCTTCATTACTTCATAATCTCAAAGGGTATGCACAGTTAACAGAACCTCATACTTTTTTTATTGATCGCATTCACTGATGAGAACTGTGAGATTTGTGAACTTAGATCAGCCACCTTGCCTGAAACAAGGGTTATATTAACTGATTCTTTCTATGCAAGAATATTATTTCACCCTAGTGTACGTGAATAGGTGGCAATAAAAGCTGCATTTCTTTTGAATTTGTGTCAGCTATGCACAAAACATAGTCTATCAATCAGGCAGCACATGCAAGTGCCTTTTTTAAAAACCTGTTTCTTGTGGGGTTTCTTTTAAATGTCATAACTATACTCTGTTGTGCCATAAAAGCACTGGCTAATTAGGCAATTGTATCCCTCTAACGGGACAAACCAACCCAATACATGCCAGCAGTATTTCCCTGACTGCATAACAAACCCCACTAGATCCACAGATCCAAAGGCTATAGCTACAAGACAACGAACATATTTTGTGACATCGCAATTTTTTTTTCTTAAAAAAAAATTCGGGATTGTGTTAACAGATCTGACACAAAACTATATTATAATAAACAAAAGGAAAATAATTATTCACTTAAAATCACATTTTAATTGAGGTGTTTTATAAAATAACTGTATATTTTGTATGAATACTGGGTAAAGATCATTTCTTGTATTTAGGGGAGAGACACATGTAAATCAAACAGTATTTTATATATACAGATATACAGTATAATGAACATAATACATTACATTACCTCAATATTAGCACTGAGATTATTGTTGCCTACATGGGGTTAAGTTATGTTATGTACTCTGCAAGTAATTCCAAAAACACAAAGCCAAAAACAAAAACAAAGTTTTCTTGGAATGGAAAAATGAGTGTGTTCATGCTATTTTGGGAAAAAAAAAAATCAATGGAGCCCACATCAAAAAAACTCATGAAATTATGAAAGCTTTATGCAGGGTCAAGTTTGAGACAGGATGTTTTTCTGGATGTTATTTTTGATTACCCTGATTCACAACATTACCAAGAGCAGATGGATTTCCGTACATGCTGTTGTATTCCTTGGGGTAAGCTACTTAGAGGTTATACAAGCATGGTTCTATATTTCCAAGAATAGGAAGACGAAGAAAATTAGGCAAAAATAGTTAGTTAGTAGCAACAGTGGTACTTTTAACTAGTTTTTGATAGTTTTAGTTAAAATTTCAGTCCTGAGGTAATGGATATGTAGTGAAAGTAGCTAATGTTGCTAATTTTTAGAACATTAAGCCAGCAGCATACATACTGTATGACTAAGTTGACACATACCTAGATACATTGACAATGATACATTAGCATTCAAGGCAGAAGGAGTTATCAAACATTTATAGAAATCAAAGCTAGCTATATTAGCAATAACACTATT
Organism: Tachysurus fulvidraco; assembly: GCF_022655615.1. Classification (NCBI taxonomy): domain Eukaryota; kingdom Metazoa; phylum Chordata; class Actinopteri; order Siluriformes; family Bagridae; genus Tachysurus; species Tachysurus fulvidraco. Next base: position 8,342,032 of record NC_062539.1, read on the forward strand.
CAATTTGAGGTTACAACACTAACAGTATATAGCAAGTTAAAATGCCTAGTGAATATCTTTGCAAGCAATGCTGCTGCCCCCAATAAACTTCTAATACTGCAAGAATCTTGTGTCAAACTTTGGCAGCATTTACTGTTTTTGTTAAACTGGGATAGATTTTCTGGTATGTTTATAGAAGAGCTGTGGTTTGACAGTAGTCTTTCATTATTTCTGCCTCCGTGTAGTTGTATTATTCAACCGATGTTAGGTGTGTGCAAAATATGTCAATGTATTCCACAATTGGAGCCACTCCACATTATGGAGCCTTGACCCTTAACACAGACAATTCTGTAAGCATATGTGAGTCGTAAAACATCGTGTAAAGTCTAAAATGTATTTGAGATTGAAATACATCCAAAAGAAAAACATATTTTTGTTCGAAACTATGAAGTAGAAAATTTAGCAGAAACGTTGTCCATGTGAAGAGTTTTTGCAGGCTGCCTTACATAGCTTTGTCCATATTTAATTATACAGTAAATATATGTTAAGAAGCTTAATAATTGACTTTCATTTTTAATTTATATGATGACTTACTTGAGTTTTCTCCTTGGCCATCAGCGAAAATGAAGCATAATGAATAACCTTAATTCCTCTTTTAGTATAGATAAATTGATTATAACTAAGTTTTAGTTTATGTGCTTGTCCAAACCGACATTGTATCTGAAAGATTGATTGAGTCTAAATGCTTTCAGTAAGATGAAAATGTATTGATCAGTTGCTAGAACTATGTGTGTGTGTGTGTGTGTGTGTGTGTGTGTGTGTAAGATGTTTATTAAAGTGTAGGTAAATACATACAGTATGTGAATACTATATTTTTGGTTTGCCTGACTATAAATGTTCTATAACTGCAAATATAATAGTATACATAATTGTATACACATAGTGATGGACCCAAGCAACTGGTATCTGTTTCATGAGCAGTTGTTGTCAAGCGAATATTTTGCATCAATGAAGATACATTTGAAGCCATAGAGTATTCTGTAAAATGAGATTAAGCAACATTTCTGAATGAATCTGATAATGTTAATTAATAATGTCAAAAATGTGATTACTTAAAGGATTTAATTTCATAACATGTGGAAATATGTGATATAATCACATATTGACTTATTATCACAGTTCTTTTTAATATATCAAAAGATCCTTAATAGTTTAGCATCATGGATAACTTTAGATCATGCTGACCCAATTTGACATGTATTATATCATCCCTTTAGAAGAAGTAGCTCAAAATTGGATTTATAAGCCTTATTTCCTGCTGCGAGTTGGCATGTGTATGTGTCCCCTTTTAACATAAATATAAACTTTGGCCACATTACATGATGTAAAAAGGAATTATGCCACGCTTTCTTTTTGTGTGTCGCAATAAGTTCAATGAATGCTGCTCCATAGCAGTTCCATATAAGATTTCCAAAATTCCCCATCTAATGAATCTCATAGGAGGATTATTTTTAAATAACCTGTCAATTTACAAGATCCAAAATGGCTGACTTCAACTTGGGTAAAGTTAATAGATGGGATTGTGACAATTTGTTTGGCTTATGAAGACCCATATGCTTACCCCTAGCTTTGTGCATGTATGTGAAAATGGTTGTTTTAGGAAAAATGTAAATTAATTTCTTAAAAAAATATATAAGTATGATTGGTATGATAATATATTCATTTATTCATTCACAGTGGATCTGGAATAACACAGTGGATCTAATGAAATTTCCATTCTCTAGTTAATATTTATATTTTATGTTTATTGACAGCTTTAGTTTACACTTGAAGGTGATTTCTTAGTTCTGTGACAGTTCTATGTTTTTGTATAGTGCTACAATGCTCTCTCTCTCACTTTCTCTCTCTCTCTCTCTCTCTCTCTCTCTCTCTCTCTCTCTCTCTCTCTCTCTCTCTCTCTCTCTCTCTGTGTGTGTGTGTGTGTGTGTGTGTGTGTGTGTGTGTGTGTTAGATCTAATTCTATTAGTGGCTCTGCAATAGTAGTTTCTAGAGACTATCTATCTTGATATATCTGACCACTGTCACCTGAGCTTGAACTCTCAGTCTTAATGATTCATCTCTCAAATTCCAGATTGCAAGACACTGCCAAGACACATAATGCAAAGGTTTTTAAAACATACTAGTGCTTCTCACAGATCTGTAGTGTTACTACATGGTGGCCATAGAACTGAAGGTTGAAAGGGGAAATAAGGGATTTAGTAGATTGCTGATATGTTTACAGTTCTATGTGGCTCTTCAGCAATTGTCAGGATTACTATTGAGCAGTTGGAAGAGCTTACAGTCCTCTTTGTTGGTTATGGTTGGACATATATTTCCAATATTCAGCACCATTGGTGTGAAATTCATTAAATATTTCTAGTACAGTCAATTTCCATTACACAATTATTTACATAGAGTCCACTTTTATGAAATTTTAATGTCAGGGAACCTCAATATAAATAAAGCTGTTCCAAGGAAGCTTGATAGAGAAGATATCTAAACAAACAGCATCATGAAGTTCCAAGAGCTATTAAAGCAAACTCAGGTCAAAGTTCTGGAAAAAGTTTCAATGAGAGATTATTTTAAAAATAACCCCCAATCCCATAAAATTAAGAATGAATATGGCACAACTGTGATTCAACCTAAAGGAGGGCATTAGGCATTACAAGATAAAGAACTCTACACCTCAGATAAGAGAAACTGTTCAGATGACAACCTTAACCCAAATGCTCCACAATGACAGGCTTTATGGAAGAGTAGTAAGCCATATGAAATCCTAATTGGACCTTGCCAAAACACGCTGGAGACTCAGCAAGTGTGTGGGAAAAGGTTCTCCAGTCTAAGTAAAATTTACTATGTACAGTAACATTTTGGCCTTTCTATTCCTCAGTGTGAAGCATGATTATAGTAAGATCCTGTTGAGGGTTACCCAAGTAATGTCATTTCAGTTATTGTTATAACACTAAAACTAAAAAGTCTATTCCTTAACACAGCAAAACAACTTTAAAAGTTAGATTTTAGGAGTTTATTTTCTAACATAGACTACAGGCGATGTTTAAGGGCACTCTAAAGCGGTGTAATATTATGGCGGCCATGGTGTACTGGGTATTGAGGAGCCTGATTCAACTGCCCCGGTGTTGTATGGTCTATATTTTTGCACCTAACTACATTATCTTGGACTTCATTGTGAAAAAAGGTAAAAGTGGCACTTTATTTTACTAAACTATTTTTTATGCCGTAAGGGATTTTCAGATTTTCATTCCTTCTCTTTTTTGAAATTAGTGCAGTGGTTCAGGTTTTTTCACTACTAATCAGAAGGTTCTAAGTTTGAATCCCAGGTCAACCAAGCCCCTCCTGGGCTTCTGTGCAAGGCCTTTAACCCTCAATTGGTCAGTTCTATAAATGTAAGCCACAAATAGATGAGGGATCTGTTTTAGATATTTTAGGACTGTTAAAGGGTTATGGAACACATACTGTACTGTAAAACCTCATAAATTTAAAAACAACATAACTTTCATGGTCTTATTTTTATATTTTACTATTTTTCTACTATGTGTATTTAATTAAATACAGAAGAAATCCATATATTCCAATGGAAACTTTAAATGCACTAAAACTTTAAAGGTCATTTTGTCTCATTTCACTTTTGGGGTAATCAAAACTTTCAATTTTCCTAGGTTTTATCAGGCTGCCACAGATATTTTCAAAGTGCACAGCTACCTTATCATTCACTCTAATATTGAGGAGTTCTCTGAAATGTAACATCCTTCTTTCTGTTTCTTTTCTCCAGGTGGATAAAGTATGTGGCCATTCTTTGGCTGAAAATGAAAGTACTCACCCCACCACTGTTAAGATGATACCAACAGTAACACTTGCCCCAGAACCTACGACCAACCAGACAGACTCTAATATCAAGAAACAGCTGGGAAAATTATTGGATCTACGCAGGTTAGACAGCTTTTAAAAGCCTTATCAAGTCTTATATTGCCCATTCCAATGCATATCTATGCATTTAAGAAGATATCTTTGAGTCATAACTTCATTACACAGCATACACAACATCAGATCCACTTCTATTTACTGTCAGTGTGCTGTCTAGCCACCAGTAAAAAAATTGGTAAGGAATGTCAGATGACATTTTTTTCCAAATAATATCTCGTGTAAGGATTAGATATTTTTAACACAACCATAATATGATCTAAAAGGGAATCTTACCCAAGGCGACTCAACAACAGTTGCACATTTACTTCATTTTAACCTGTACCAGTAAGTGAATAGGTCTCACAGTCTTCTTAAGTGTAACTGACCTAGGAAGTGAACCCCAATAAAGTAAATACTATTAATTTAACCTAGGCCTTTGATATCTCACAAACACCAGGCATACATACAGTGGCACTCTCTGTTAGAGTGGCAGTGCTACAGATCCATATTGCACCAAGCTGGCAGACAGTGTGTTGTACTTGGCACCGGGGCTCATTTGAAGCCTGAATGAAAGCATCAGCAGGAGATGGAAGAGGCACTTCCTGTTTAAATGTATTTATTCCTCTCAGCAGAAGCCAGTGAGAAAACAGTATGATCCGTAAGGGAAAAAAAAGAGATTACACAAGCTTTTTTAGCTGGTATTTCTGAAGTGCTGAAAAGATATAGCCAGATATAAATATACTGTAAGTATAGAGTAAATTACAATATGTTTATTTTAGTGCTATATTTACATTTATCGATTTAGTTACTTCCATCAAAATGACTTGGCAGAATCCAATCTAAGCATGATCTAACTGCTGCAAGCAACTAAGTAGAGAGAAGAAGATAGATGTAAGAAGAACAATTAAACAAGTGAAACACACACAAAGAAACACAGTAAGAGGTACAGCTATGCACACGGAGATGAGAGAAGACTTTTAACCTTTAAACCTTTATTCTAGACTACAATACCATAACCTTAGCTTGATCCAGTAGCAGTTTATTTATATACAATTGAAAGCTTCGCTTGAAAGAGGTTTAACTGTGTTTAATAAATGTTTTTCTTCAGGGATGAGCCTATGACAAAATAACAAGCAAAAGCAACTAATGTTTTAGTAATATGTGAGAATGAAAGGAAGCAAAATTATAATAAAAATACAAGTAAAAGAGAAGTTAAAAAAACTAGATCAAAGAGAGTAGCAATATAATACATAATATTGTTATATATAACATTGTTTTCATTATTTGATTCCAGTATAAAGACTGGTCTATGATGACAAATGGCATGTTATTGGCATTGTGTTTATGACACATGATTTTGGATATATATTTATGCAAAAACTCAGTTGTTCTCAAACGTTTGCATACCTAGAAAGAATTGCAAGTTCTGTACCGTTTTTTAAAACATGAGTAAGAATGCAAAACAAATTTATTTTATTTCTTATAGGTCTCAAGTTATATATATTCAATAGATATAGTTATCAAGTACAATTTTGGTCTCATCACTCAAAATGAGTTGTCAAGATGCTGTCTGTCTTACTAAAGGCCGACCTTTTTGTGGCATGGGTGCAGTAACGGCTTTCTCCTGTCAACTCGACCATGCAGGTCATTGGCGTTACATTACATCCTTATTGTACTCCTTGAAACAACACCACCACTTTTTTCCAGAGCAGCCTGTATTTCTCTAGAAGTTGTTTGTGGGTTTTACTTTGTGTCCCAAACAATTCTCTCAGTAGAGGGTGAAATCTTTCTTGGTATACCTGACCATGGCTTAGTACCAACAGAGCTGAGAAGCTCACTTCTTATTTATGCACAGACACTAATTACAATTACATTGAGTCACAGGTGGGGAAACTTCCCTTTAATAGCCATTTAAACCTTTGTGTGTCAACGTGTGTATTTATAAGGTGGTGAAACATTCAAGGATATGTAAACTTTTGATCAGGGTTGTTTATGTAATTTCAGTCATCATTAGGTTTTAAAAAGGAGTCAAACAATTATGTGATAATTAAGGACTTCACGTGACCACTATCTTTAACCTCTTGAGACCCGAACATTTTCTCACAACTCCATTCTTTCTATATATTTATTGTACCAACCTTATATGAGGACTCAGGTATAATTCTTTTGCGAAACTGCTTCCTTGAAAACACTGATTAAATTTATAGTTATCAGCTATGAATTAAGAGAAACAGTTAGTAGAGATTGTAATGTAAACAACAGTAGCATACAGGAGGATAAATAATGTGACCATAAATAAATGGCAAGGTTTAACACTTTCTTTCAGGGTATGCAAACTTTTGAGCTCAACTGTATATATGTGTGTTAGACTGAAATAAGTACTAAACCACATAAACTCATCACATAAGTAAAAAAATAAAAATAAAAATACTTGCAAAATAATATCAGAGCACTGTCAACTGTCAAAGTGAATCCAAAGTTATTATTTAAATTAAACATATTTATAAGGTAGAGGTTTTCATTGTTAAACCAAAATAGACACTTTAAATGTAATTAAATAAATTTAAATAAAACAATTTTAAAACAGTTGAGCATTATTTGGGGCTCGGTTTTGTCTCTGTTTATATTGTTCTAAGAACCTGCTGTAGATTTGCTCTTAGAATTAATAATAATAATAGGGGAAAAAAAAGGGTCGGGGGGGAATAATAATCAAACTAAATGACAAACAGCGACACATTTCTATTGAATTTTTTCGTATGTGTTTGTGTGTTTCCTCTTGTGGATTTGTTGTGCTACTTTCTGAAAGCTTTACATAAATGGCATTAAAGTTGTATGGCGTTATCTAGCTTCTCATGGCACTGACAACTGATGACCTTAACAGGTAATATAAAGCAGCAAAAGAAAATGAGAACATTGATATACAGACATACAGTACATTCAGAGAGAGAGAGAGAGAGAGAGAGAGAGAGAGAGATTGATTGTGTTGATGCTGATGGCACTGTTTCCCTGAGAGTTGTACTGCATGGTTGTTTTGCAGTGCAGCTTGACATAATAGCTTTGAATTTGCATGTGCATGTTTGACTTTTCCCACAGGATCATGATTTTTTTTTTATCCCTTCTCCTCCTCTTTCCTCTGTTCTATGACTTTTTGTTTTCTCACAACTCACTCTCTTCCTGCTTGCCTCATCCTCCCCTGGACTGCTCCATAAACTTGTGTGGTGGGCTGATCAGCTCGCTGCCTCTGAAACCCACCAAACACAATAAAGATAGAAGTCTAAAACAGATCGCTCGGTAAGCACGCACACCCACTTACACATGCACACAGACACACACACACACACACACACACACACACACACACACACACACACACACACACACACACACACACACACACACACACACACACACACACACACACACACACACAAAGTCTAATTTAGTCCTTTCTACATTGTATTATATTTTGCATGCATTAGTGATACACTAGTGATAGTTATCCATTAGTTCTGCCTGAATTATTACCACCCAGTCATGTCTGGATATCACATAATTGTGAGATGATGGCAAAACTCATCCATTATTCAGCATGTGATTCACTTATTTTTTGGAACCCTCTGATTTACAAATCCTCCTGTTGCATATCCTCATGTGAAGCTGTGTGTCCATGTTTTTCTTTTAGTTCTAGTTTTACATCTAATTACCTTCTAGCGCTTATTTCAGTTGAAGAGCCTCATTAATTTTTGTATGTGCACCTGTATATTCGAATCTAAGATATACTTTTTTATAAGATGTACAATTTTGAATTTTGATGTTAATAAATTTGAATTAGATACAGTTTTAAATTCACTTTATATTAGCCTATACATTTTGTTTTTCTTTTCTTCATAATATAATTCACTGTAAATGTGAGTCTAGGCTGCCCTTATTTTCCGAACTTGTATATAGATGGTCAAATAATAATAAAGCTTTTTATTTTCTGTTTTATTGGTAAATATATTTTTAAATCACTATGCTGTGTGACACCTGGTTCATTTAATCACTATCCTGTATTTGTGCATGTATTGGTTTGAAAATTTAGATATGACCTCAAATGTAACCCCTCATCCATCTCTCTCTCTCTCTCTCTCTCTCTCTCTCTCTCTCTCTCTCTCTCTCTCTCTCTCTCTCTCTCTCTCTCTCTCTCTCTCTCTCTCTCTCTCTCTCTCTCTCTCTCTCTCTCTCTCTCTTTCTCTCTTTCTGTGTTTGTTGGTCTGTTGTATGAATCTCCTTTAGGGAATTGATTAAGCATATTGTGCGCTACAAGGCATTTTTTGCAGCACTGCCAGAGATGTTGTGTGAAGGAGAAGTTGTGCGTGATGAACCCAACTGCTGGAGCGGAAACGATGTAGTGGAGAGGTGAGTCTAACCTGCTGAATTCTTCTCTGCTTTCACTCTCAGTTTGTAGAGGCTTCATTTAACTAATTTTATCAATTGAAATAATTGACACGAGAGAGACAGATAGGCCAGAATATTCGAAGAAGATGATAGATGGACAATGGAGGTTGTGGTAAAATATACAGAATGATTTGAGACATATGGGATAATCAAAGTGGAGAAAATACATGAGATAAAAAGAGAAGAGAATATAAAGATGTATGCTTTTTCTTGCCTGTAAATGCATATTCAGAACTCAGTGTGTGGGGGTGAGTGTGGGGGGTGTGGGGAAGTTTGTCTTGGCTACTCTTGGAAGTATGCGCTTGACTATTTCTCTCAGTGGATTACAGATAGAATAAAGGAATGCAATGTGTATTATGAGAGAATTATCTCTTTCGCCTGGAGTCTCACTACTAATTGCTTTATAATGACTTCTGTAGGCTTCACTGCTGGGGATGTTTAGTTTAGGATTTGATGCCTGTTTTTAATCTAAGCATCTATAAACCATAAGTATAAAATGCACTTAAACTGAGCACGCTATTATATCATGATGCGATTAATTCTCTCGTCAATGTCAACAGGCTTTTTTTGTCATGATCATAAAATGCTTAGATAAAATGTTTTAAGCTTTTTTACTCACCATTAGAAATAACAATTCCATGAAGCGTGGATTCATATTATTTGAATATTAAAAGACATCATCATCTTGTATGCACCACCATCTCTATTATAAACGTACCTAGAGTTTTGTAATGTAGAACGGTATGTGGTACTAGGCTCCTTGTTATTAACCAGTTCCCAAGAATCAGTATGCAAACAAAGTTTTCTTTGGCTGAATTAAAAATTGTGTTTTATTTGAAAAAATAGTGCACTACATATACAGTATATTGAAGTGTCTTTATGTTATACCCTATGCAGGGTAAATAGTGAACAGGAAGGAAAATTGTATGAATTACTTCTGTGCGAATAAATGTTAAAGCATGCTCCTAAAGAATCAGTCAACTCTGGCTAAATACAGTATCTGTAAAAATATATTATATTAGATTCTAAGAAAAACCCGATCTCGGGGTTTGACCTAATTAAAATACTTATAAATTAGGATTTAATATTTCATTAATATTTTTACTGCTTTGAATAATAAAGGCAAAATCATCCCTGTTCCTAAAACTTATTAAAGCAGTGAATTTATGCTTTCAAATGGAGTCTCAGAACTGGATGTTGGCTTTTATCATCCTTGATCCTGTGTTAGGTCACCCAGCAAATACTTGTCTGCTTCTTAAATGTCTGGATTCACTTCTTACAAATAACTCAGGAATCATGTAAACACTTTCATGATTCCTCCTTTTTAGCTGCCTTTTATACCATTTACTCCGCAATTATTATTTTCTGCACCAAAAGAGTCCCGCTTTTGAGCCTATTTCCATGGCAGCACCCGCAATCTTAGCAAACAATGGAGAAGGCATCAGTGTCTCTAAACAAACTGTGTGTGTGTGTGTGTGTGTGTGTGTGTGTGTGTGTGTGTGTGTGTGTGTGTGTGTGTGTGTGTGTGTGTGTGTGTGTGTGTGTGAGAGAGTGAGAGAGAGAGACTGACTCAATTCTTATTTGGTAATGCTGAACATGTACAAATGATGTCATGTAAGCATTCCACTAGCCTATGTTTATAATTTTTCATCCAGACAGAGACTTTGGAGACAGATTAGGGAGACAGGATTCTCTAATGTGAGAATAATTCCATCTGATTGCATCTGATTAAGCTGTTAGAAAAGCTATGTACCTCAACCCATCCCATCACCATAACCTCTTAACCTATTGTACAGTTTCAAACATTGCCTTGTGATTATTCTTACGTATTTTCCACAGTGAACACAGTGAAGAGGATGATTATGCAGTTATTTAAGATATTTCTCTATGTCTCTTAGTCTCTCTGTCTCTTTCTCTCTCTCTCTCTCTCTCTCTCTCTCTCTCTCTCTCTCTCTCTCTCTCTCTCTGTCTGTCTGTCTTTTTTATTACATTTATATTGTGCAATTTCAGTACACACCAATAAAAAACAGCATATTAATGAGTTTTGATTGTATATTGATTAGAAATATTTTACCTCTAGCATAAGCGTACATGGAACAAGGGATCATTAATCCTGAGGAATTGTGTTAGCATAATTTTGAAAGTACTGTAATACTTAAAGCATAATGAAAATAATGGTCTATCAATTTGGTTTACTTTGGTTTATCAATTTTATTGAGTAGGTTTGGCCACTTCCACTGCCACTTGGTGAAAGCTGTTAAAAGTTACGTTGACAGAATTTATTATTTTTCTGGTCAAATATTTCAAAATCATTTCTGCACATCTGCAAATTCATTGCAGTGGTTCATCCCGATCGTTGTATGTCTTCTCAGCATTTGTTTCTAACATAACCTTGGAAATGTATGTAGCCTGATCGATAGCAGATGAGTATTTTATCAATAATCCCATGCTATAATACTATTTTTGTCATCCAAATTATTTTAGCTATCCATTAGGAGGAACTTGAAAACTATAGTCTGCCTTGTGAGCAAAAAAAGGAGATATCCACTAAAGCCCCATTACCAATGGAAACTATACATAAATCTTTTTATCTATCTCCCTTTATGAATGCTGACAATATTATGCCATCTGTTTAGTCATTTGTATATATCTAGGCTGTATCTGGACCATGTAAGGCCCTGCAATTTACCTGTTATCAAGAGGAATTTTCTCTGCTGTTTCTCTGTAGTCTGATGTGGGTTGTTTACAGTATGTACACATATATACTGTATGAATCTCTGTATATACACAGAGATTCACTAAACTGTGGCCAAAGATGCATGTTGCTTTTACATTCATCTATTTATTTAGGTGTTTAAAGAGTGCAAACATGTATAAGAACGTGTCTGTGAATAGTCTGTGTCTGTGAACATGGAAACTGGCATCCACAAGATCTCATTGCATATTATGTCTTTATATAAAGGCTTTTACATGCTTCACTGTCTTCAGGATAGAAAACATTAATAACAACATGAAATCATAATCAAACATAAAGTGGCTAAAGTCTGAATCAGAAAGTGAGTAAACAATATTTGGGAAACAGTGCAACTAAGACATAACCAACTAGGCTTAATCCTAGCTAATGTGATGAATGAACTCACCAGATCATTGCTGGTTATGTCCTTTACTCCAAATCCCAACAGCAGTACTGTAGTTTGGTTTGGCTGGGATTTGAACCTTTAACTTTTTTAGAAGTAGAAGTAGAAGTAGCCATTGCCTTAACCACTGAGCTTTTACTGCTCTACGATATTTTAGACAATATTAATTTTGCTTTATTGTGTAAGCATGCTGTTAATAATGTTAATCCCTTTTTAGACCAGATGTGCAAGAAGAGAAAGTTCATGTTTATAGCCTTGCCATGGGTAATATGCTGCTCAATGCATGCTGTCTTTTACTTTAACTTATGCAAAAACATACAGATCAGAAAATTAAAAAAAAAAGGCCCTTGTTGCAGTGGAGTAGTCCTGAGATTCTGACAAAAAGGTTTCTGGGTTCCTTCAAGCACAGCTAATATGCTTAAAACTACATGATGTAAGATTTTGTAATGGGATAGAAAATGGTATTGTAAGCTACTTTGGGAAAAGACGTAATAGTGTGGATGATACAGAGCTCATCCTACACTGTGTGCTTTATCTCATGGCTGGAAGTGTACACAGAAATAGATAGAATGGGCTTTGGTCCAAACCATACAATGCACACTAAGGAATATGCCTAAATAATCATGGCACCAGTGCTGTAGTACCATTCCCTTTACTGTCATAGTATCAAGTTCTGGAAAAAGCTCCAGTAATATCAAGTCCTGATTGGTCAATATTACAGATGAATTAGAGAATAAAATATATATGTTCTATGTTCATCAGTTTGCCTGTTAACAAGCCCTGGATTAAAAGAAATAAATAATAAAAATATATTGGGTAGATATTTACCTTGTGAATTGTTTCACTGATTATTAGCAAGATCTTTTTAATATATATTTATGTATGCACATACAGTACTGCTCTTATATAACACAGAGTATTTTGCTAATAGCCCTATACTAATAAGCAGTTCCTCCAAGCCGAGTCTTTCACAATGACGTGGCTCCAGGTGCCCATTCATGGCTTTCTATTTGCTCCAAGATTAGTGGACTTTCAGGGTTAAAGTTCAGACAAATTTGGGGTGGCGCAAACTCAGAGGAGATAGATTACTTTCTCTTACATTCATGTAAACTTGCAAGTTGGATTTTATTCGAGTCTAATGTGAACATGAATTAAATGTGCTCATTGACGATTATCATCTATCATTCACTAGCTTCCCAACATATTAGATAACAAATACATAATTGGCTGATCAGAGACTAAAGAAAACTTCAGCAGTTCTGAATCCTTTGATCATGGAGTAACATTGGATTGTTTTGGTCTCTCACTCCCATTTGTTTTGTCTCACTCTGTTCCTGCGGTTTGTCTCAGTCACCGAGTAGCCTTTCATGCCTGAAGTTGGTGCATTATGGTTCCAAATTTTCTACCAAATCCAGACTAACCTGATACTGAACATGAATGAAAATTATAGGCACATACAGTAAGTGTGTCATGCTATAAAGCACCTTTTTTTTCCTTACAAAAGTATCATATTTACATGAACTATAAATAAACTCTATAAATCAGACATGACCAAAGGGCATCATGGAGATTAAGGTAGCAACCACTATGAACTTGTGTAGATCATTTTCATATTCTCGTGTTGAACATATAATATACAGAGTACATATGCAGTGTTATGATTGTGAGTTGTGTATTTCTATCTTATATTTATTTTTAATTGAATGTGCAGCTGTGTGTGTGTGTGTGTGTGTGTGTGTGTGTGTGTGTGTGCGTGCGTGCGTGCGTGCGTGCGTGCGTGCGTGCGTGCGTTCTGGTGTCCAGTTATGGAACTACTGGACAATATATAAGCATATAGACAACTCTCTTTCATATACTGTAAAGGTAACTATGTCGTACTGTACATAGCTCAGCACACACAAAGGTGACTGATTGGTTCATTGATGAACTGGATAATAGCAGATGAATACCGTGTGAATGATGCAAAGTGTATGTATGGTGGTGAATGATATGAGAGCATGTGTATAATATCCTCCTGTCAGTGCATGCACTTGTAGGGCACATTCCCAGGCTAGGCGTAGGGATTCTCTCTCCCACTGTTTCCCACACCCTGCTCACAGGAGGGCCTTTGTTAATGGTTTAAGAAGTGTTTCAAATCAGAAGTCCACAATGAGGCCTTCTTCACCCACAGCCTCAAACCCCCTCTGCACCATCTAACCCGATCTCCACTGTGTGAATGTTTGTTGAATTTCATAATTATACAATGATAAGAAAAACTGCTACCACTAATCTCACCCCTCATACTAACATCAGGAATCTGAATCTTTGGCAGATTCTTAGCTGTAATATAACTAGAGCTCTACAGAATGGTGACCTAGACTAAAGGCTCTATAATAATAATAATAATAATAATAATAATAATAATAATAATAATAATAATAATCCATCATACTCAACAGTTTCCATGCATTTCTATGACACTTGAGGAATTGTGTCTGTCTGTCTGTACTGGTTACCAGCAGGAGACAGTCAGTACCTTCCCATGATCTGCATTCTTCTCCTGCAGGCTGTGGGCTTGACCTGAACAACACACAAATGCCCTCAGTCCTCTCAAGTATTATACAGACACACCCATGCAACCACACATGCCTGTTCTAATATGAACAAATACACTCGTGCAAATCTAGTCCTGAAAGCAGATTGTTTGTGTGGGTGAGTATGATTTCTAGGATGGTTAGATTTGCTTTGGAGCAACAGGATGCTCCACATGAATTATAGCCACAGGCAGAGAAAATGGAATGTAGTGGTGGGTGTGTGTGTGTGTGTGTGTGTGTGTGTGTGTGTGTGTGTGTGTGTATACTTTTGGATGAAAAGGTTATGTAGTCCATGGCCTGGGTGCAATCCTTAATGCCTCATATCGGAAAGATCAGGCAGATCCACCAATCATAACATTTAACTTTTTACATGGGTGTGGAGACACAGCAAGAGTTTGAAGGATTGAGACAGCAACGAAAGGAGAAAGAGAAGAGCAAAACACAACAGGTGAAGAATCTTAGTAATGTACTCAAGAGATTACTAAGATTACTCAAGAAATGGAAAAAGTGAAAAAGTTTGCAAAAAACAAAACAAAAACAACAACAACAAAAACAGCGAGAGTGAGAGCCAAATATAGAACATTGTGTAGGGCACTTTAAAGTAAAATGTCACATTCGTAGGTTTAATATTGCAGTACGTTTTCAGTATTTGCCAGGCAGTGAATCTGAACTACGTTATAGCTCCATGTACTAACTCCTCATCAATTGCATGTAAATAAACTGTATATTCAGCTAGCATGTATTAAATAGCATGGACATTGTTGTGGACACGTTTTTGTTAGTAATCCTTCAATTAGTCACACAAAATACTGTACATCTTCCTTAATAATCCAGTTAGAATATTAGATTGACCTGATACAGTAAGTGATTAAATATTTTGGGTTAAGCCATGGATTGTAGCATAGCTGAGCATAGCTTTTGCTAGCCCATTTCAGCAACCCCTTGACAGGGAAAATAACTAATGTAGATAGATATATTGTAGCTTTACATCACTCATTTTTTTTAGGAAACTATGATAAATCTGTGGTTAGGGACAGAAATGTTGCTTCTTTTTATATTATTATTTTCTTATTATACTATTTATTGATCAGTTCAATTAAATCCTTCCAAACTCTTGATAGCACTACAAAACATACTGTACTCACTGAGGCTTGCCATCAATTTGACATGTTGGAAATAGCTAATCCTGACGTTCTGTATTAAAAGCATCAGAACTTTATTCAGTTTCTTTACTTATTATTTACTGCCTTGTTTCCTTTCTCCTTCCACTTATTTTCATTCTTTTGGATAATCTATGTTCAGGCGAGGAACAGATGTAATGCATTATATTATTTAACACAGATACATTCAAATATCCATTTGCTGCTAGATATGGGACTCCAACTGAAAGAGAAGCTGAGAGGAGAGAGATATATACACAAACTGAGGAATGGTGACTTGTAAAAGCACCAAACAATAGTTGGAAGATGAAATAAATAAACCAGAGAGAGACAACGAGAGAGGCCAGGATGGATGGGCTGGATTGGTTTTCTGGAGCACTCCCTCTGGGAAGATCAGAGAGACAGGAACTGGCAGTGAGCAGGGAGTCTCTGTGTGATCAAGCATCTTAGGCCCAATTCCAGTATGTACTTCTGCTCTGAAGATGTCTTCTATACTCAAATCAGCTGCTTTTTAAGAGCTGATCCATCAACAATGTTCCCTTCACACTGCTTGACCTACTAATTCCTGCAGTCCACCTTTGCACTGATATGTTCTGGAGTCACATATTTAAAAATCATGGGCATCAATATCCCAAATTAACCTTAAATACTCTCAGGGGAAATTTTCATTTTTTATTTTATTATTATTGAATCTCATTTTAATGATTCTGAATTTATATCAAATTTAAACATATGAATATCAGGCTAATGTACTTTCTATCTATTTTATTTCTGATTTTTTTTTTTTTTTTTTTGTAGTCATTTTTTTGTTTCAGGTCAGAAAATGTATGCATTATTTCATAATTTTCTATGATGTCATGATTTTTATATTTTATTATTATTGTTTTTTTTTTTTTTTTAGCAAATAATGCTGCCTTGGTGTAAAAAAAAATCATAAGATTATTTACCCACTAGACAAAGGAGGAGAAAGAGTGAGGTGAAGTTTAGGAGAGTCATACTGAGAAGATGTTTGCATTCTTTGGCTAATACCAGTTAGGCTAAGGATAGGTTGGGAGGAATGTTTTGTGCTCAGACTGTGCAGACAATCCCAGAGTTTCATTTTGCTTGTAACCCTGCATTTATTTGTACTTTCTACATTAATTACGGCTTTACACTTGGATCGTACTTAACTTGGAAATGTTGATGCTAACTTTTTACGGCCATTCTGAATTCATCTGTCCAGCCAACCATGATGAACAACAGTGGAGAGAAAGGAACAGTTCTGTACTGACAGAGTATCGAAAGATTTTATTGAAATAAGGATAGTTGGTACAGTATGGTGAGTAAATGTATGATGCTGGTCTCTCAAGTATCACGCATTGAGAGAGACAGTCACACATTTGGATCTTTTGTCACGCTCTCCCGCCACGCAAGCGCGTCTCTCCTGGAGCTCTTAGTCGAGCCTGACACTTATCAGCCAATCAAAAAAAGAGGCTGCACTATAGCGGATCAAAAAATAGCACTATCTGGGTAAGATTTAATGCAACAACCAATGGAAAAAAATACAAAATAAAACATTCATTACAGAGAGTATTTTCGATGGTCGTTTCGAACAAAACCTGAACACGAAACAGCTTGTCTCTGGACGGGACATTGTCCTCAATCATGACACTAAAAATGGCTGGGCTTGTGCCGAACTGTTTTATATGGGAGCGACATTACAAATGATAAAGTAGTCCAAAAAGGCAACAAACACTTACAATAAACAACACCAATCATAATCTCTCTCTTTCTCTCTCTCTCTTACACACACACACACACACACACACACACACACACACACACACACACACACACACACACACACACACACACACACACACACACACACACACACACAAACACATACAAATTTATAAATGGAAATTAAACAAATACTTTGTATTTGGTTAAATTGCGGTCATTGATCCTTACCAAACACAACAATCCCCCATTATGGTTTTTCATGTCATGCTTGCCTGTCTTCAAAACTTGAGAGCCCTGATGAAAAGAGTGCTCTGAAATGTGATATTATTGGGTTGAAACACAAGATTAAATCACCTCACTTAATCTGTTCTGATGCTCTAGCTGTAAATTACATGCTTGCCTGGTCTTGCATGTGTGAGTCATCTTGCTCTTTTCACATATTATTTCTCAGTTATTGCTCTTAGCTTTTCCACAGAACCTCAACCTGACACACGTTGAAACATATTAACATCTTAGTGTTTAGATGTTGTCTGTGTTGGTCTCTAGATCATTTTTATTGTTGAATGGCTACTATTAGGCAGAGTTAATGATAGGCGTTAATGATAGGAGGCCAGTTATGAGGAGTTAATGATAGAAGGCCAGACGTGACTGTCAGGTAATGCCATACATTTTGCGGTACATGGTTTCAAATTCCAGGACACACAAACAGATACACTGGGAACACATGACTTGGCAACTTGCAGCGCACATGGAGAATCTCACACCTTGTCTCCTAGTTATCTTGCTCCCTCAGTTTCTTCATCTAAGATTCACGCTGTGGGTCTTCTGTACTGACCAGTCAGCATTTTAATAGCAGTCTGATCCTGTGTCAGTGCTAAAATAGAAGACGAGAATGTGGGGGAGGTTGTGATAATAATGTAATACTGGAAGTCAGTACAGGAGCCAAAGATAATGATGTTCAGTTCAATTCAAATGAGCTGAGCTCATGTGTCGATATCCACTGTTTTGAAATGTCTTTGAGTGATCAGCTTCTTCAGTTTCCCTGATCTCAGCGACTTCTGTTTCTAACTAAAAGTCATGCTACTGTATGAGGTATTAACTTAAATATGGATGGAATCAGACCAGTGGATGTTGACCTTGACTATGAGTCTTTAGGTATATCTCTGTCAGCACAACATTTATTCTTAGTTGAAATGGATGTTGTGGGTCATACAGTATTTGTTGTGATATTGGGCAGAAAACCTTTAACCTGAGCCATGCACTATACTCTAAGACAAGCATAATTCTGTGAAAAAAAAATTAAACAACTATTTAAACACATACAATGGTGTGAAAATAGGCAAAGTGTTTGCCTCCTTCCTGTTTTTAATTTTTTTGCACGTTTGTCACACTTTACTTTTTCAGATCATCAAACAAATTGAAATATTAGTCAAACAAAACATGCAGTTTTTAAATGAAGGTTTTTATTATTAACTGAAAACAAAATCCAAACCTACATGACCCTGTGTGAAAAAGTGTTTGCCCCCTAAACCTAATAACTGGTTGGACCACCCTTAGCAGCAAGAACTGCTACACTTTACTGAACTATACTACAGTATACACTACACTACACTATACTACACTATAAGCGATAACTTGCAATGAGTCTGTAACAGCGCTGTGGAGGAATTTTCATCCACTCATCTGTTGTAATTCAATGACATTTGAGGGTTATCAAGCATGAACCGCCTTTTTAAGGTCATGCCACAGAATCCCAGAAGGATTCAGGTCAGGACTTTGACTAGGTCACTCCAAAGTCTTCATTTTGTTTTGCTTCAGCCATTCAGAAGGTTCCATTTATCACAGCAAGTCTTCCAGGTCCTGAAGCAGCAAAACAGCCCCAGACCATCACACTACCACCACCATATTTTACTGTTGGTATGATGTTCTTTTTTTGAAATGCCATTTTTCCCAGTCTTTTTCTTATGGTGGAGTCATGAGGACTGACCTTAACTGAGGCAAGTCAGGCCTGCAATTCTTTGCATGTTGTTGTGGGGTCTTTTGTGACATCTTGGATGAGTTGTCACTGCGCTCTTGGGGTAATTTTGGTTGGCCAGCCACTCCTGGGAAGGTTCACCACTGTTCCATATTTTTGCCATTTGTGCATAATGTTTCTCACTGTGATTCGCTGGCTACCAAAGCTTTATAAATGGCTTTTTTAACCTTTTCCGTACCGATAGATCTCAATAACTTTCTTTCTTATTTGTTCCTGAATATCATTGTATCTCTGCATAATGTGTGGATCTTTTGGTCTACTTCACTTTGTTAGTCAGGTCTTATTTAAGTAATTTCTTGATTGCGAACGTGTTGCAGTAATCAGGCCTAGATGTGGCTAGAGAAATTTAACCCAGGTGTGATAAACCACAATTAAGTTATGTTGTTACAGGGGGGGCAAACATTTTTTCACACAGGGGCATGTGGGTTTGGATTTTGTTTTCCCTGAATCCTAAAAACCTTCATTTCAAAACTGCAGGTTGTGTTTACTTGTGTTATATTTGATTAATATTTACAATTGTTTGATTATCTG
Organism: Tachysurus fulvidraco; assembly: GCF_022655615.1. Classification (NCBI taxonomy): domain Eukaryota; kingdom Metazoa; phylum Chordata; class Actinopteri; order Siluriformes; family Bagridae; genus Tachysurus; species Tachysurus fulvidraco. The sequence goes on from NC_062539.1 coordinate 8,361,569, forward strand.
TGACAAACGTGCAAAAAAAAAAAGAAAAAATCAGGAATGGGGCCAACACTTTTTCACACCACTGTATATGTATGTGCAGCAATTCAGAGTGTTAAATATTGCTTTTATGAAGCTTTATCAAATCTGCTCCTCATTATTTGATGTATTGGTTGCCAGAGGGAATGCGGTTGTACATATGTGCCAGAAACTTTTTTTTTTTTCATGCATCCCCACCTAGCCTGTGAGCAATCAGTGTGTGTTTCCCACACGCCATTAATGTTATGATACCCAGACAAGTGTATTGAACTGAAAGGTTATTGTTAATTTTCAGTGTTGCTGCAAATTTAATAATACATGCAGAAACATTGAAAGGATTGAAAATCTTAACTATTTTATAGGGCACTAGTCCTCACATTTTTGTGGACGAGATTTGTCATAAAATATATTCTTGTCAAAGCTTCCTTGTACACAAAGAATTTTCAGGGTTAAGAATAACATGCTTCAATGGCCATCTTATTGTTTACATATTTGTGTAGTTTTAGTATACTCTATACTGTATAAAATGCATACCTGACCTTCTCCCTGAATTTTGCTAAATATTCCTAGCTTGACTTGTGAATGTGAAATGTATTACTGAGGCAACTGCGAGCTTTTGATTTATTCCAGTTATAACAAATGCAAACACATTCATTTTAACATATTTAGCTATCTTTAAGGAATGCTTAAGGGCCGGTGTAAGGGGATAAAACAGCAACGTTTAAGGGATTTCAACCAATTTGTGAATTGTTTGTATATGCATGTAAAAGCAAAACTATCCAAGGGTTAAATTGGGATTTAGGATGTGGGAGGCTATTAATTCTTTTATGGTTTCCAACAATGTTGGTAAGTATGCTATTATTACTAAAAGATTAAGCTGTGGGGATGTGCTAACTTAGCTAAGGTGTTGGACTACTGTTCGAAAGGTTGTGAGTTCAAATGCCAGCTGCCACTGTTGGGCTCCTGAGCCTGGCCTTTATACCTCCATTGCTCAGTCATATTAATTGTGATAAAATGTAAGTTGCTAAATGTAAAATGTTATAGAATAATGTTTTTATAATGAATCTGTTGTAGAGTTCATTAAGTAAGCTTTCAGGGTCCCTGATTTGATCTGTATAGAGTTTCTTTGCATGTTGCCCCATGACTGTGTGGGTTTCTTCTGGGTTATTTGGTTTCCTCTTACCTCCAATGGATATAATTAATTTGATTGGTGGCCCTGGGTGTGAGTCATTTTGTATGTGTGTTATATTCCACTGGAATAAAGGTGCAGGGTTGCTGGGTTGACTCTTCATTTATTGAAAAAAGATAAAGCAGTCTTTTCCAATGTGAGCCATCTCATTTGCCCTTTACATTTCTCTCCCATTCCGACATAATACAGAAAGGGTGAATGAAAAAGGAAAAACATTCTAGAAATGAAAGAAATGAACGACCAGCATACCTGTTAAAAGATAAAAACAGTCTTTCACAATGTAAACATTCTTATTCGCCCTTTACATTTCTGAAATATTATGTGCAATACAATCAGCACATGAAAGACAGGAAATGAACAAGGAGTACACAGTCAGAAAATTTAATGCACACATATAGACAAGCATATTACATTAAAAAAGTGCACTTTCCCTCCATAGTGAACTGTGAAAGTGAAAGTGACATGACATATGAAAACCTACCCAGACATTTTTGAAAGAATTTTCCAAACACCATCAGCTGTGGTGACATAATTTATGTCTGGAATGTCTCATAACACAACCATGTTAACTAAAATGTACATCACATGACTTGGGTGCAATATCATATAACATTAATAACATCAAATTTGGCTGCTTTTTTAAATACATTTTATTTTAAGTTATTTTCAAGCTTGATATTTACTCTATTGGCAAATGTTTTTTTTATTTTAAATGGTCTTATGTGACATGATAATCTTATAATAAGAAATTTCCTTTGTTAAAGATATCCTATAATATTATTTCAATACCAAACCAGAAATACAGGAATCATAATCGTTGGGCACCTGGTTGTTTAATTATTTTTTGAGATTATATTTTGTTTGTCATGTACTATCAGCCTTCAATGATAAGGGGAACTGAGCTACCATTGTTCCATTCAAAGGGCTCACCAAGTTTTAATCCCCTATGCACTTCCATGAATTACTTTGTGAATTATTGTGTGAATCCAACTGGTACTGTCATGTCAATACTCTAAACAGATTGCCAAAAGACAAAAACATCAATGAATAGACTGCATATACTCATTATCTTAACAATTAGTCGTGTAGAGAACCCATTCTCTACCTATTTTTCAACAAAAGTGACAGACAGACTTTGTCACTTTTAATATCTGGTAATATCTGGATTTTTGTTACCATTCAAGTTTGCCTTCTACATTCACATAAAACAGGTGGATGGAAAACCCCACTTGTGGCATGTTGTGTGTACTTTTCACGGTGTGATGCTGCCATCACAGGACTGAATTACTCTTCATGCTATTTGTGGCTGTGCATTCATTACTTACAGTTGGCCTTTAGTAGTGTCGTGCCAAATTTCACTCCTGGTAAGTGTGTCACCTGTTAGTTAAGTGACCCGGAGAGGCCATATGTTGTCTGATGTTCTCTATTGTATGAGGCCACAAAATTGTTTCAAAATTTTCAAAGTCAAATCTTAATGCAAAGTACTGGGATAATCAGGAAGTTTTTTGTTTTATTTAACCCAGATTTTCTATATAAAATCTATGTACATACTATATATTGACTCGTAATTTCTGACACAATAACTTGTTTCTTAATAGACCGTTCCGAAGACTTGGATATGACATTCTCTGTGTTTGTGTGTGTGTGCATGTGTGTGGTAGAGTCTGGCCTCCAGACTGCCTCTCTTATAGCAGCTGACGTTCAAAACCCTTCTTACCCCATGTGCCTGCACATGTATGCCCTTGTGTGCATCTTTATGTATGTGATGAAAAGGCAGGGAAAGTATGTCTTTATGAGGGCAGTCATATTGTTCCTTTTAGAATCTACATGTGGCAGAGAGAGTGTGTGTTTGTACTCAAGTGTAGTAGAAGTATGTGTGTGGTCTAGTAAATGTGCATGTGTTGTTGGAATGAATGTAAAGCTGATGCAGGTGATGGATCATACAGTTTGACATCTATTGGGATTTATGATTTCTCAGCAAGTGCTGGTTGATGTAAGCTATTCTACTCTCCTGTGTCATCCTTAAGTGTGGGCAGTGTGTGTGTGTGTGTGTGTGTGTGTGTGTGTGTGTGTGTGTGTGTGTGTGTGTGTGTGTGTGTGTGTGTGTGTGTGTGTGTGTGTGTGTGTGTGTGTGTGTGTGTGTGTGTGTGTGTGTGTGTGTGTGTGTGTGTGTTCTGTTTTTAACCCCCTGCTAAGGCCAACCTCACCACACACATTCTTGCCCTTTCATACTGTTTATTTGCGAGTGATCCTTCTGTCTTTCTCACAGAGCCTTAATCTTGTACATGAGCTTGGACATTTAACATACTGTATATACTGTGTATGTGTAAACATTCAACTTATATTCCATAGTTTTGCAAATTTCAAATTAATATGTTTATAAATAATACAATTTTAATAAATAAATGTCATTTTTGAAGCTGTGGAAATATAACTATTTTAATTATTTTCAAAGATCATAAATTCTTCCACAAAGAAGACTTTTAATTTTAATTGTGTATACTTATGCCTTGCTCTCTAGCCTGGTTGGTGGTTTTGAGATTTTTCCCAGATTAGTCACACGTCAATTCCCACCCACCAGCCACCTTCCCATCATATGACAGCTACCAACCTGGAATGATGAAAACTAACACCCATGACTGCTTAAGGCAACTATGATTGAGACAATCCCTTCCAGTATGGGCAATGTTGCTCTTTAGTTCATGGCTACATACTGTTTTCTTGATACAGCCAACTTTTTTTTAGATTCTATCTCAGTTATTACAAAGTCTTATTAATATTATTCATGTATACATTATATGCTTATATAAGTACTATTCATGGATTTGTATGAATTTAAATTAGATTTCTTTTGACAGCATAAGAAATAACAAATGCTAACTTTTTTTACTTTTACCTAAAGAGGAATTAAATAATGAGTTACACATTTCAATGAGTCAATAAATTATTATTATTATTATTATTATTATTATTATTATTATTATTATTATTATTATTATTATTATTATTATTATGCAAATGTTTAAGTGCATAGATATGGCCTGTAACTGGTTATGTAGCCAATACTGCCACCTACTAGATGTATTTGGAAAAACAATCAAGCCCCACATTGTCCAACAGATGTATTTGGAGTAATTTGCAAATACACAACAAAACAACAATAATCTTGTTATTATTATATAACATGTTATGATCATTATTATTATTACTATTATTATTGGTATACGTAGTGTCAGGTCACTTCCATCTTTGATCTTTGATTCCCAGAACACCGCACGACCGACAGACATGGTACACATTCACTTTCAGTTCACTTGTACTTTCAAGGTCTTTCACCTTGATCTTGCCTAAAATTGTTTTTTTGAATTTTTAAAGTTAAAACTGAGTTAAAATTGAGGTTCTTTAAAATGTGTAATTGCACTTCCATTTGTCTAAGCCTTTTGAATGTGACAAGTAGTATTAGTATTAGTATTAGTAGTAGTATTAGTGGTATTAGTAATAGTATTAGTAGTATTATTAGTAGTATTAGTAATATAAGTCTCTTTAATTCTCTTGTATAAGGAAGTGAATCCTCCATTATAAGTCTAAGGTACTGTGCATGAATACTGGTTCACTGGTCACAGTCCAAAAATATGTCTAAAAAAATTAGTCTAAAACTCTGTTGGAAGCACACATATTTTTATTTTGAATTTTTGCTCAATTTCACTTTGACTCATTTATTGGACCATAGCAAAAAGTGTCCTTTTATTATAAATTCATTACATTGCCTGATTTTTGTATGAAACGACAGAAATAGGACAAAAAAGATACCATTGTGTCATTTTCAAAATATGTAGAATTGACAATGTACAGTACTTTTTCATTCAACAATGCATTACATGCAAGGAATAAAATATAGCACATTGAAATTAAATTTCACATTTCTGTACTACAGCAAGATGAAGTATTTTATTCCAGAGTGACACCATACACCTGGCTAATAATTATAGTGGAGCTCTCTCAGGCTTTTTAACTCTGATTTGATGGCTTGCATCTGGTTTTAAGTCCTATGTGTATAAAACACATTTACATTCACACCGTGTAGCACCAAGAGAGTACCACAGTAGCACATTGAAGCAGTTAATAAATACAGCAGATGCAAACTCTAATGAGTCCACAGTTGGTTCCAGACATACATGATGTAATATTGATAAAAAGATTAAAACAAATGGCAGAAGTGGACAGTTTATAATACCAGATACCATTATTGACACAGCAAACAAAATACACCTGCAAAATGACATTTAAACATAAATGATGTAACTGTCCCAATATCTGACATCATGGATGCTGTGCGTGGTGCAAAATGATTATAATACAGAAAGAGTTTTTCTTTATTTAGTTGACACATGTCCCAGCTTGCCCATGGAGTCCAACATAATTTGTTCCAAATAACAAGCTACTAATGGATTTTAGCCGATTTGTTAATTCATACACCAAGGTGCAAATGTGGCCTCAACACATAAAGCACAGATTGCCGCGTGCGCGTGTGTGTGTGTGTGTGTGTGTGTATGTGTGTGTACTACTGGGCAAGCTGATTTGTTTATGTCGATATATATATATATATATATATATACATCACGAAATCATAGACATGACTGTGCATGTAAGTGTTACAGAAGATGTCATAGTAAACCATAAATAATATAAATACTTATATTAGTACATTTTAAAATTATCTAATCAGCCAGTATGGTAGCAGCACAATGCAAAATATATATATCAAAACCTTCAGATAATGTTCAGTATAACAACATACTTGATATAGTATGCAATCTTTGACTTTAAACATGGCATGGTTGTTGGAACATTCCCTAAGGCTTACATTAACATTATAATTTAAATGGAAAAAATCCTGTGGATGCTTTAACTTGTCAAATCAAATCAAATCAAATTTTATTTGTCACATAAACATACATACAGAGTACGACATGCATTGAAATGCTTTTTACGTCTGTCCGGTAATCAAGTATAAAAAGGAATGGATAAAAATTAAACCAAAGGAGGTAGTTCTTGTGCTGCAAATCATAATAAACCTATTCTGCAATCTGTTTGTGGGTGGTGAACACTCATCTACAAACATGGAGTATCGTCTGTGGCATAAACATAGTAATATAGTGACCTGGTCAGTCAGAATCTCTTGGATATCTACCTGGATTAAAACAAAGCAATATCCTTTTGTGCTTGATAGTGGTCCATCCAGTCCTGATGTGTATTGCCTTGTATCACACTGGTCAGTGCTGGAATACTGAATACAGCTGTGTCTGAAGTGGCCGCTGCTGGGTGGCAGGCTGGACTTCCCCCAATAGCAAGAGTAAATGTTGCAGAGGCCACAGGGGGGCTTCCATGCTGGCCATGCTGATGTCTTCCCCAATTGCAGGTATCAGGGTGCAGAGGTACACTTGTGAGGCATACCGAATTTTACTCGTGTTTATTCAGTTTGAACTGTTCAGTGTACCTCCAAATACTCTTTAAAAGAAGCAACTCAACAGAAAAAGGATCATTGGACTAGTGGAATTTTTGTCTCTTTAAATGGTAACAGTAGTAACTGAAAGCACAAAGAAACCCTGGTTGTAATAAGACAGGTGAGAATCATCACACTGCTTGTTCAACCCAACCCATATTCATTGATTCTCCAACTGATGCTCCATCACATTCCTGGCTCCACACAATGGAAAATGGAAAGCTTTCACTTAGGACAAGATTTTTTCCTGGCTATTACAAATGAGAATTACACAACCATGGTCAAATACATAACATTTTGAACATTTTGAACAGAACAAAGTTATGCTGGGGAAGTCTTGAATTCAAATACAAAAACTGTCAGAGAGTTTAGTTTAACTTACTTTTCTTTTTTGCTGTTATTCGATTTACTCATTTTCTACAGGTTTTCCCTTTTTCCCCCTTTTCCAAAAATATGCTTGTGACTCTGAATTGGCCAAGGTGTGACTGAGTGTGTGATCTGAATGTATGTCAGGTCCATAATGCTATGTGATGAGTTGGTATTCTATACATTTCTTATCTTTTTTCTTGCTCTTTTACTCACTTTTTCAGCTATAAAGGTCGAGTGGTGGGCAATGGAGTTCTTGCTCAGAGACAGAATCCTGAAGTGAGGGTCAGAGGTCCAGATGCTATATTAGCAGCAGTCAAGGAGAGACTTCAACACTTCAACCAGGTGGGGATTTGCCTTGTTTATTGCCTTGATATTATTAATCATAAACATCTTTTTTTATACTTTTCTATCATAATTTGATATTGTTATTCCATACTTCCTGTTCTTATTATTTTGTTATGAATTAAAACGTGTATACTGTATTTGTCACACCGGGAGGAGGAAGACAGACCCATAGGCAGGATAGCTTCAAATAAACAGGGTTTAATATCGTAGATACTTGAAACAGGAACAAAGAAGAAAACGGATGAGGAAAAAATAACGTTTCACTGACGAATACACTGACGATGATCCCACCGTGCGGCGTTGCCGATCGCAGGGTGGGATCATCGTCAGTGTATTCGTCAGTGAAACGTTATTTTTTCCTCATCCGTTTAGACATAATTATTTTTCCCTCATCTGTTTAGACATAATTAACAATAAGTAACAGGTGTGTAGAGATGGGGAGGAGTAAACAAAGGCGGGGCAGACACATGACAGGGAACATATACATAACCAAAAGTCCGGGCTGGGTCCTAACAATAACCCCGTCGAGGCGCGGCTCCCGAATCCCGTCTTAACGACAATCCCGATGAGGTTCAGGAGGGGGGACCAAGGCACACAGCGAGGCACATGTGGGAGCAAGGCACACGGTGAGGCAGGTGGGGGGAGCAAGGCACACAGTGAGGCAGGTTGGGGGAGCAAGGCACATGGCGAGGAAGGTGGAGGGAGCAAGGCACATGGCGAGGAGGTGCAGCGACACCCACAGCCGAGCAGAAGAGCCGAGCGACGTCTACAACAGAGCAGAAGGGCCAAGCGATGTCCACAGCCAAGCTGAAGGGCCGAGCATAGGAAGGAGGGAGGGAGGGTGGGAAAGATCCTCCGCCATGGGCCTGCAACACCCCCTGCGAATGAAGTGAGGCGACGTCCTCCTCGTACGGAACTGGAAATGGAGCGACGTCCCCCACCGGAACAGGTGCGGGGTGCAGGGCACCAAAAAAAAAAAGGAAAAAACTGGGATGGTGACATCCTCCACGGAAAGGAAGTGAGAACACAAGATTCTCGGATGATCATGGGCTATGCATTCTCTGTTGGATGGAGTGTCCTCTCCAGAACACTAACAAAGACAGTAATGTGGCACATAACCATCCTTTTTTTTGTAGTTCCAATGAACTGCCCAAGATCACCATACATTGTTAACAACACAATCCCAAGCATGTGCAGTACCTTTAAGATCTCTGGCCAAATCTCTGCCACTACTCAAAACCCTACAGATTTCTAGTGCTGCCTCTAGAAGAGCAAAAAAGCAAAAGCATTTTCTCTATTAGCACCTCACTTTGGTTTTGTAAACCAAAATTATATATATATATAATTAACAATTAGGATTGTTTTGGATTGGATTATAGAATCAACACAATTATTGTTATATAATTAAAGTATTCTAAGCTTACACGCCATTGATATGTGCTATCGTATAAATACAAACATATAATGCTAAACAGTTTTGTTGACATTGTTTTAGAGGTGCCCAGATTTGTATCATTGCTTATTCTGTTACCTTTAGTATAAATAGTGTTAATTTGTGTTTAATTAGGAGATTCAGCAGCACATGCCAGGAATGGGACACAGGGATTCGTGGGATCTGGGCAGTGGTGAGGACAGCAGTGGGGAATGTGACGATGAGGATGGTTGCCAAGGTTCAGGGGAAGGTACAACTAAATCCTGTGAGTGATTATTTCATGATGCTTTAGCATTAATAGTTAATGCATGCTATTTTCTTATAACCTTTGATCCAGATATCACCTAATAACACAATCACAAAATAATGACCAGTCAATTTTTGACTCGAGATTTTACAGTATAAAACAATAAAATAAAATTAAATTAAATTAATTTAATTAAATACAGGAATCACATTTTATTATTATGAGCCTTGACAGCTTTTAGCTGAAGAAGCAAGTGGTAGCTAGTTAGACCTTTAAACAACACGTTTCAGAAATTAATGCAAATAATCCAACTTTAGGTTTACAGTTTATTTGCAATATATACCAACACTGCAGTCATCAAGTAACACTGACTGGCCCCAATATATCTAAGCTTAAAATGTCAGTCATGTTAATTCTTATTTTGGTGACTGGCAGTTGGTTATGAGTTTCTAACCCTTTGATAGGTCTAAGAATCATCATAATGAGAATCCAGATGGCACAAATAGCATCAATCTGAATATCTCAATGTTAAATATACTTTTATCTATGAAATCAAACTGATTTCATTTGCAAAGAAGTAATAGATTATAACTTTCTTTTTGTTTTATTGTTCTTTCTGATTTTCTTCTCTTGTCTGTCTCTCTTTCCTAGTTTCTTTCTGTCTTTCTTCATGAATTGTTAAAACCTCAGAAAACTGACAGATTTTTCACTTGTTTACTTTATTCTTCTTGTTCTTTGCTCATTATCAGTTGCACACTCCGTCCTCTCCCTTTTGTTTCTCTTGTTCACATTTATGGTCTCTCTTTATTTATCTAACAACCACATTCGATCCTATTCTCTTTCCAGCTACAACAGACTCTAGTGTTGACACTGAGGTGGTGGTGAAATCTCCTCCTCATAAGGCTCCTGTTGGACGCTTTACACCCAAACTCCACAATGCCGCTCATCTTGTTCTCCCCTCCTTCACCACTCTCATCCTCATCCTGGGACAGCAATGGACCTTGAACTAAAAGGTTGAAGATACACATGAATATAAATAAAAACACAAGATCTCCTTCAGCCTGGATGCTTATGTCTTGCTACAAAATGTCTTCCAAGACTGCTGCCTTTTTTCATGGCAGCAAAGAGCTAATATATACTTAAAATATTTTATCTTACACACATGCATATGATCAAGCATATCAATAGCCATAACTGCTTTTAAGCATATTCTCTCAGATTAAATGTCTTTTAAATATCACACATCTTAACCTTCCAACAGTCAGTGAAATGCATGACAAAAGCACTTCTCAAGCATTAATAGACGAAGACAACTGATCAGCAGGGAATGTTCACACACACACACACACACACACACACACACACACACACACACACACACACACACACACACACACACACACACACACACACACACACACACAGGAAGACAGAGAAAAATGAAATATTATTGCTATGCTTTATATAGTGTGTATATAGTCATGATTTCATATTGAATACACTTTTATTATGGAAATACAAAATCAAAATCCCAACTATTTTAACATAAACCAGTTCAGTGCACGAAGAAAAAACATTTTTTTTAACTATAATGAAATGACATTCAACAAAAATTCTTTATCTGTTAAATAATTTCAGATTATTATCTTAGATGGTTTAAATCTTTCAAAATTTACCCTTTAAAAGATGTCAGATTTACTTAAAGCAATAGAAACGTGCACATATATATCTCAAACATTTTTAGTAATACTGCAGAATCCAATCAATATTCATGTAATATGTCTCCATGTTGTATGTTCACATTTACTACCTAAGTTACAGCCAATCATAAAGGTCTTGTTTCCATTCACTCTAACTTTTTTTTTTTAAGTTTCAGATTCCTCAAGAGTCCTGATAGTAAGTAGAATTTTGACTGTAAATTCATAGTTGAATCTTCTCTTAACAAGTTCAAGCGCCACAAATTTTAATTGTACCACACTATAAAAGTGATTGTAATCATATTTCAAATTTGAATTTCACCTGTTAACCAGTTGCTGTGATGGAAACATGATTATTATTTTAAATTTATAACTAAGAAATGATGAGAGTATCAAACCTCACTTCAGTGTTTTCATCCTTTTCTATTTGCTTACAACATAGATTGTGCAATTTTGTAGCACACCTTTATGTATTTTTACGTAGCATTCGGACAGCAGGTCTAAGTTTCTAGGACTGGTAAGAAAATTACTTGTGCTTCACTTTTACCTTATCAGCATCAAATGCACAATGAACATTAGCATAGCATATGTATAAATGTATATATACGGTCATTTACTGTTTTGTCTGTGTATTGCTTTGGTTTTGTTTTTTTGTATTGTGAAAGGTGCGGTGAGAGACACGATGAATCCATTTTTAAAGGTTTGAAAGTTGTTGGGGTTTTTTTTATAACACACACACACACACACACACACACACACACACACACACACACACACACACACACACACACACACACACACACACACACATATATATAGTGCAGATCAACATGACTCATTAAAAGTATAAAAATCTTTTTTTTTGCCCACTTCCCACATTTCTGGAATGATTTTCATTTGACATTCCCTTGGCCTTGGACTCTCAGAGACTAAAAAACCTCCAACAGCCATTTAAACCTACAAACATGTAATAAATGCCCTTTGGTTGTACTAATTTTCACACATAAAAACTACTTACTAAGTCACATTGCAAGTGCAAAATGCATCGGTTTGCTCTGACGCCACCATTTATTTTTCACCTTTAGGATGAAACAGCCTTGCATATTGCATATTTATTAAGGTTTGTTGCCTTATTGGTAGATCATTACATAGTAATTGAACATGTTTGCACATGTTTTTTGCACAAGTAAATATTCTATAAATCAGTCCCTTACTGTTTTAACTACTGAACAGGAATGAAACAATGGATAAAGTGTCATGATACAGCATAGTGATGTTTTCATCTTTTACTGGTGAGAGAGAATACTTACTGTATAGAAAATACAGCATATTCCCAGAAGCAGTGCAATGTTTGTTACAATAATTATGTTACAGATGAACCTCAGACTTTTTTAAAGATTCCATTCAATTTAACTGTCTTTAAATGTCAATTACTTTCATTTTCTCAGTGACGACATGTCATCAGTATGTTCAATACAAATTACACAGCCTAAGCCAAAAGTGAAAACATGTTTACTTGGTTTTAAAATGAATTGAGAGTGATTTATTTAACGACATGGATGTACAAACATTAACCAAGTTAACTGTCAGTTAGCTGAATGTATGACAACTTACCTTTCTGAATGTAACATTTCTACATTATATGTTAATGCAAGTCAGCTACATGCTTATTTTAATTACTTTATGGTTTTGACTTAAAATACTGTTGTAAAAGTATGATGGAGACTTTTTAAAGCCTTATTTGCTTTTGCTTGTTTGAACAGGAGTTGTCATGTCAATGTGATTATTCTGGGGTCTTGCCATGAAGTCATTGTTTCTACAATTTCATTAATACATTGTTTTAAATAAATCTTTAAATTTCAGATGCGTGTTGTTATTTGCTTTGAGATCATTAATTGAGACAAATACTGAATTAATACTGACTTTTTTAAATTTAATTTGCTGAATTAATTTATACCGCTGGTTGTGATTGGTTCTATTGGTTGTATTTGGTTTGATATTCTGACTTTTGGTTCAAAAGTCAAAATAATGTACTTTTTGTTAACAGGAAATAATCAATGAAAATATATTTTTTTATTATTATATTATCTATGCTACCCATTTTTAGCATTTACCCTTAATTTATATATTTATTTAATAATGCAATATGTATTTAACAGTGCATGTGAAATCTAAAAACTGTTTAGAAATATTCCATAAAATGCTTAGTACAGATGTAGTAAAAAAGAGTGGAGAAATGGAGAAGTCTCTGGTTTCCTTTGGACCATTTGGAGTCTACAAGCTGGCATTCCAGTGTTATCTTTAACCAATATTGGCAAACCATTCAAAAGTGTGAAATCCCATAATTATGTAGTAATTATCCATAATTATTCATCTATAGACAAATGCACTTCCGTCACATTTATTGCATCATAAAAAAACTGAATAAAACCTGTCATCTTTTATCAGTCATGAAACAGGCACATGGGTTGAACTGAGACTATGTCAATGACAATTACACAGATAGATTATTGCTTTGAATCTATGCGTTTTATGCACACACACACACACACACACACACACACACACACACACACACACACACACACACACACACACACACACACACACACACACTATGTACAATAATATAATGTATATTGTGAGGAGTAATTAAGATGTTATATTATATAACCGCTAGATGGCAGTCAAAAAACACAAATAATGGAAAATTCCATGACATTGTACGCTCACAAATTTACTGGGTCATTCACACATACTAATATTGTAAAACTATTTCATATTCAACAATTTCAATATATTACAACAATGTTTACACTGTAAATTACACTGTAATACTTTTCACTCACAGTATCCTGAGCAGGTTATAAAATGTTAGGTTTTTCATATTCATTGTTCATTGCACACTCGTGAACATCACATGAACTTCCCCTCCAATCAATAATATACAGTATATATAATGGCAAATACTACATTACACTGTATTACATGTATAGTATACAGGAAAAAAGAAAAGCTAATGTTTTTGGGCTCAAAGAATATTTGAGGAGAATAAAAATGCATGTATGTGATACATTCACAGAGGAATAGATATTGTAATATGCAAATACAAATGATAATTTCTTCCTATAGGTAATTTGCAACTATTTCTTGTGTTTTTATAGTACTGAGTTAAATAATTGTATTCATGTGTAAATCAATTTCGGTAATTAACTGGCAGCAAGATTCACCCCATGTGCTGTAAAAGCCCCAAACAACAGTATTTTGCTGTAAACCTTTTTATCTAAGGTCATGGTGGCTTAGAGTTTAGCACATTTGCCTTACACCATGTGTTATGGGTTTGTTTCCTGCCTCCAGCCTGTTTTTGCAGAATTTGCAACAAGAGCTATAGTAAGTCTCCTGCAAATTCTCCAGTTTCATGGAATTGACTTGACAGGAAGTTTACAATAATTTGAATAACTCTTTGCATCTCAGAGATACATTGAACAATGGGGAATTTGGGTTTCTGAGTGAACAGAAATTTAAAAATGTTATTTTTTGAGAGATACAGTATAAGCAAAGGTTCCAGTGATTTGCCTTTGTAGATGTTTCCCAATAATGGGGCAGTGCACTACAGAAATGAACTACATCCCACTAGCAGCACCGTCATCAGGGAGTCAAACAGCATTGAAGGTATCATATAAAATAGTAAATATTGTGAAATCTACACCAGGGTACATATTTAATCTGATTCCCTGAGAACCGAACGAAAAACCAATACCCAGATCGGCACCCGCTGGAACATTTCTGCCCTGAGCCGGGAGTCCAGAGCAGAGCACCACTAGCCTTGAAAGACCAAGGACCCAGGAGTGGGGTCCAGGTCCAGGTTATAGAACATGAAATGGGTGTGCAAAGAGAACCAACCTGCCACAGCACATAAATCTTGGAGGGGAATGATCCTAGCCAGAGTGCTGGACAAGGTGAGTGAGCCATAATCCCTAGAGGTGAAATTACATAGCATGCATCGGAGCTATAATGTATATGTAACATAAATAAAGGCATTTCCTCTAAACAAAAAAATATCTTTATATTACACTAGCTGCAAATACTCGAACTGCAAATTAAACTGCATATTAACTTCACACGGGTGGCATTTAAATGTGATTTATCTGTCTGCCTCAGTATCTGACACCACTAATGATCTGAGTGGTGAAAAATGATTACTAGACAGAGAGTCATTTAGTATCTGTTTGATACAGTACATGCCCATAGTGTCAGCTACAAAGCCAGAAATACCAGTTAGATCTAAATATCACCTAGTGTGTGGGTGTGATTATGTAAGAGCCTGATCATGGCACTTTATATGCCAGGATGCCAGTGCCAACCATGACAGTACTGGCACGGAACCATTGTAGAATTTTATACTTGGATCCCCTGAAGGGTGTTACAACCACATTTGTGCCAAATAATGTTTCAAACTGTGGATTTTAGCTGATGATTTGGCAGTACAAGTACCAAGCAATCTAGTTTGTTGGAATCTTATATGCAAATGTGGCCTATAGACCCATAAAACACAAAACTAGAGAATGTGTCATTCTGGGAAAGCAGTTCTATATAAGCAATTAAATAATTAATGTAAAAAAAAAAAAAAAAAAAGAGTATATATATATATATATATATATATATATATATATATATATATATATATATATATATATATATATATATATACTGTATATATAAATTAATGTAAGGGAGCACATATTAACAATGATTTTAGTGCTGAAAACCAGCAGCCTAGCTTTGCTTGGAATGTGTTGAAGTGGTGTTGATGCCTTGTGGTGAAAGAAGTAATAAAGGCTGGATCACAAAATAATGATTTGCCTGTCAAATTCTGAAAGTGGTGAGTGTGTGTGTGTGTGTGTGTGTGTGTGTGTGTGTGTGTGTGTGTGTGTGTGTGTGTGTGTGTGTGTGTGTGTGTGTGTGTGTGTGTGTGTGTGTGAGTGTGAGTGTGAGTGTGTGTGTGCCCAAGGTGTCTAGGTATCAAGTAGCATGCCTCAAGATCTTTTTGTTTGTGTGTGTCTGTGAGCATGTGAGTTTGTCTACTGACTGATTTGTTCAAGTGGACTCTTTTTACTGCTCTCCTTTGGGCAATGATTCACAAAGTGTCTGTGTCCTCTTGCATGCATCTGTCTTTCACAATGTGACATCATCACTCCAGCTGTTCCATTAGTCAAAAACTCTCATCCTGCTTGCACACGCACACATCACTCACATTCATGTTCTAATTTTCCATAGCAACCAATAAGACAACACTTAGTACAATGCCAGTGCATAGTCAGAGTCAGAGAGAGTCAGAGTAAGCTTTATTGTCAATATATTAATTTACCGAAGATACAGAGGATTTAAATTGCTCTCAGAGCCACAGTTTAGCAATAAGAAAAAAAAGTGAAAAAAGATATATAGTTTATTAAGATATAAGTACTATATCACACACACACACACACACACACACACACACACACACACACACACACACACACACACACACACACACACACACACACACACACACTGTGTTATATATATGAGGTATATATATATATGAGGTTAATAAAAATAAAAAGTTCATGGTTTTTCAACGTTTTTTTGCTGTTTCAGTTCACTTTGCGATTTTCTATATATTACAAACTGCACCTTTACTGGGTCTCTATTCTGATACCCAAGTGTGCATCTCTCTTCCCTAGCTGACAGGTAGCTGAAAATCCCTGCAATTTATTAGTTTCTTGTTACTGTAGATGTTTTTATTCCTTTTTCGTCTCTTTTCTCTTCTGTATTTTTATTGAAATGACAAAACAATAAATAAAGAAATCTTTTGGTTTTTGTATTTGTCGAATTTTGGTATTAAGAAACATACAGTATGTAATCACTGTGTTTAGCATAAACAGATTGAGTAAATAAGCTTTCCTTTAGGTGAAAAATTCTAGTTTATCCTTACAAACAATGCTATTCCTAAAGATGAGAGTGAAAGAAAGAAAAGATGTAAAGGGTATTTTTGGAGACACTAGTATGAAATGATTAGAGTCCAGTACAGCACAGCAAGGCTAAAACTGAAATATAACCTTAGCTGACATGGGTAGCCAATAAGATGTGGGACAACTGAAACAGCATATTAAATGTACATCCTTGTATCAAACATGTCCAGTAGATGGTGTTGGAATACTTATATATATAATAAAGAAAAGAAATAGATATAATACTTGCAATATTTAGAAAATGCATAACACTTTCTACCTGATATTAAATTCAACAGCACTATAACAATAAACAACAAAGAACAAGAAACCAGTAAAGAATGTCCATGTTTTAAAGACACGAGGTATCATGGGAGACATGAGGTATCTGCAGAAACAGCTCTTCTGAGTCAGGATCATTTTTGGAGTTAAGAGGTAATTGAAATCTGAAATGATTGATAGAAGATGTCTTGTATTGATGGTTGGGGGGTCGATTCCCACCTCCGCCTTGTGTGTGTGTGTGGAGTTTGCATGTTCTCCCCGTCCCTCGGGGGTTTCCTCCGGGTACTCCGGTTTCCTCCCCCGGTCCAAAGACATGCATGGTAGGTTGATTGGCATCTCTAGAAAATTGTCCGTAGTGTGTGATTGCGTGAGTGAATGAGAGAGTGTGTGTGTGTGTGTGTGCCTTGTGATGGGTTGACACAGGCTCCCCGTGACCTGAGAAGTTCAGATAAGCGGTAGAAAATGAATGAATGATTCAAATGAGTCTTTCTTCAGTTGTTTTTAAAGTAGACACCTTAACTCAATGCATGAAATCTGGGGTTAACCAGAAAGGATAACCAGTTGTAGTTTTACTCTCACATTGGTAATCAGAAATGCTCATGTTGGTATATCCTGTACAATATCAGTAAAGGATAGATTCATCCATTTTTATACACATAGGGCACGCAGGTGCTTGTATAACCCCTTGTCATTCAAGACCGGACAACTGCAACACACTCCTGGAAGGTCCATTTGACATCTGCAAATTAGCAAAAATGCAACTGTGTGACTTGTTTTTTTTTAACTTTCCAAAGTTCTTCCTTGCCACACTGGCTACTGGTAGATAACCCACTTAAGTTTTAAAACACCGGTTCCTACAAAGCCAAAAAAAGACCAGGACCCACTTATCACTCCCCACACTGCGACACACTCTCCCAGATCCTCCAGCACTGCTCAACTGGTTCCACCATCTCCCACACCATCTCCCAGGGTACAGGGAGAATACATATCAGGACTCTTCCCTGTTCTGACACCTACTGTAGGTGGTGGAATGAACTCCTGTCAGATGTCAGAAGGTGGTCTTCAAAACAACATGTAAACACCTACTTTAGACCTTGTGAACTAGTAATGATGTACTGTATTTATAAAGACTTGATAAAGATTTATATGGTTTCTGTGGATAATGGCATAAATAAAGAACTGGTAGTCCGTCTTGAATACATACTGACTGGCTCTGACTTTCTCATGGTGGTAGCTGTATTATTACAATGTATGTTTCTTCATGTCATGAAGTGAAGGATTCATCAGTTAAACAACAATTCTCAGCAGGCCATCAGAATTGCTAACTGGATTCAGTTTCAAAAGACAGCAGCTTTTAAAGATATTCTGACCCTTTTGCAGACAAAACAGCTTGAGCTTGTAAGACTTGCTTGAGATAAAGGTACAGGTGTGTAGGAATTTTCACATAGAGGCCAGCCTTTACAACCCACTTTCCTCTTGAAGGAACTGTGAAAACTGTGAACAAGAAAGGCTTTTGAAACAGTGCATGAGGTACAGTAAGGAGTGACCACACATCAGTATTGGAGTCTGAATTGACAACATCAGAGGGTGGGTCTTCTGAAGAATGTTCCTGCTGAAGAAATTCATGACCAGTGAGCCTGCTGGTTTTGGTAAGCAACTTGCAAACACCAACCTTGTTGCAACATCTGCTGGAATCAGATGTGTAAGGATATAGGATACAGCTCTGAGCAAAATCCTCCTAATTCATTACACTCTGTTACTCATAGACATAAAACCTACAGGTTACTTCATAGATATCCAGTCACAATGGTCACCTATTCATTCATGTATTTATCTATTAAGAAATTATAATAATATAAGTCAGATGCTTCGCTAATGTTCACATCAACCATCAAAATTAGGAAAATGGGATACCTGTATTACTGATTTTGTCTGGGGCATGATTGTTGGTTCAAGACAGGCTGGTTTAAATAATTCTAGAACTGTGGAGCTCATGGGATTTTCAAACACAACAGACAACAGAGATTGGCCAGAATTGTTTGAGCTGACTGAAAGTCTACAGTAACTCTGATACCCACTCTGTAAAAATGAAAGTTGCAGTGTGCACAGGTTCACTAAAACTAGACAATAATGTAGCTTGGTCTGATAAATCATGATTTCAGTGAAGCATGCAAGTGTTAGGATCAGAATTTGCCACTAACAGAATGAATGCATGGACCCAGTCAGCCTTCTGGTAGGCCATTGCTGCCATGCCTTTTTGGTTGTGTTTAAGAAGACATGCACTTCCTTTCTAGAAGCTGATATATTGCAGTGTAACCTCACAGAGTCTCAAAGTGAGCAAAGTCTTGTTAAAGGCATTTACCAACAAGCTATTCATTCTTTTTAGTAGAGGGAGGTACAATGGAGCTTGTGAGTGTTTGTAGCATGAGGATGCCTTGCATAGTGATAAAAGCCATCAGACTGAGAGGGTCAAACAAACTGTTAACTGTGGCAAGAATGGTTACTTGGAAGATGATTGTGTCACTCTTGCTGTACAAGTTGACTCCTAGACAGTGCAGTTAGGTGGTGCTTCTGTATATAAATTCATACCTTTTGCAGCTGTAAGCAGACAGCTGGTATCTGATGGGTAAGGCCAGGTCAAGTCATATCAAGTGGCCTTGTCCTTTCAACTATAAACAGCTGGTAAAATAGACAATAAAATGAAATAATATTCCTCCAGGTCCTTGGAGCTTAACAAAATAACACAGAAATACATGAGACTACACAAATCTAGGCAGGACTACTTTTAAGTGCATGTGTGCAAACAGCGCTAAATAAATATTTAAATTAGACAACACAGTAAAACAGTAATTATTTAAATGAGACAATAGGCAAAGTGACAGAACAGTGCTGGAATAACATGCAAACATATAAAATATTTTATATCTTTTTTATATTTATATTATCAAATATTTAACAATGTTAAATATATGCTAAAATCTTTAAATATTTTATAAATGTTGTAAATGTAAACATAGTACCACATACTAGTTAAAAAATAATAGAGGGAATGTTGTCTACTTTCTGGTTAGTGAGAAGTTTGATGGCTTGGGTTATGAAACTATTGGAGTCTGACCACAAGTGCCCATATGTTTCAATACCTTTTGCCAGATGGCAGGGGAGTGAAGAGTTTGTGTGAAGGGTTTGTGGGGTCATCCAAAATGCTGAGGACTTTTGTGGATGCAGTGTGTTGTTTAAATGTCTGTGATGGAGAGTAGAGAGACCCCAATGATCTTCTAAGCTGTCATCACTTTTCACTATCCAGATGGTGTAATTTCCAAACCAGGCAGTGATGCAGCTGCTAAGGATGATGTTGATAATCCCTCTGTAGAATTTTGTCAGAATAGGGGTGGAAGATGGGTTTTTCCTAGCCTTCACAGGAAGTATTTAAATTAAAAATTTATTTGTCACATAAACAATCATACACAGAAGGACAGGAAATGCAGGTAGTAGTGAAATGCTTTTTATGATTGTGTATAAAAATAGTAGTATAATAAAGCAATAAAAAATAGAATATAAAAGTAAAATAAAATAAAACAAAATAAAGATGTGATATGAATGCTAATGTATGACTATAGTGCTGTTATAAAGTGCAAAGTGTGTGCAGTGTGTGTGCGGATTGTAATTCATTTTGCAAAGTACTCTGTGCAAAACATCTGCTTGAGGTAGTAGGCTTTACTGTATGTGACAAATTCAGAAAAGTCCAAGCTCTCTGGGTGCTCTCTTGGTTGTGAGTCCTATTGGACTGTGGAAAAAATCTCCTTCTCACTTTCTTAGTGTTTGCCTTCAAGAAGTGGAAGCACTTGCAGTAGATTATCAGGATAATTTTCAGGAGCTCCAGGTTGGGTGTGTAGGTGCATGCAAGAGGTAGACGATTTGTTTACCATCAGAGACACTTAACCTTCACAGAAACCATTGTGCTACAGTATAAATGCAGTGAACCAAGAAGAACTCGGCTGGCTGGATTTAGTAGTCTGATACTGCTGGGTTCAGCCATGTCTTGGTGAAGCAGAAGGGGGTCCTGAATGTCAAACTCTAAATTAACCCTGGCCCAGAGGTCAATGAACTTGTTTACTGACACTAGACATTGGCTAACAAGATTCTAATGTAACAGTATGGTTCTCTTTTAAAGAGGTTGGGCGAGATTTTAATTGTGACTTTGTTCTGAGGCTGTAAAAGCGGCTGTATTGGCATCATATGTATGGACAAACTACAGAATGTTATTGGCGCTGGCTGTGCCCATGAATGCATATCGTGCATCCATTGTGTCCTTTTGTGACACAAACTATTATTTAACAGCTAATGCACGCCAAAAATATCGATCTTAGTTGTTTGGGGTTTGGTGTTCCTTTCAGTATCCATGTGTCAAAGATGGCGGTTGTCAAGGCATGGATAAAGAACAGACCTAAGTACAGAGATAACAAAAACAAACAAAATTTATTAACAGATAATATAATCACATCAACAGGGGAAAAAAAAACATGGATCATCAAACAATGAAGAAGCAAAACCAAAAATGTCCAAGAATGACCATGACAGTACCCCATTGAGGCATGGCTCCTGATACGCCAATCTGGGACCCTGCACAAAAATCTGAGGATAATCCTCAGAATTTGCTGTAAACGAACCACACTGGGCTGCATCTCCACATGAACAGGGGTAGAAAAAAGGTATATTCAACAGACAACAGAGAGGGGAGAAAAATATCCAACCGGTCGGGTCCATGGCTTCTCCCACAGACAAGAAGCAAGGCGAAAAACAAGGAAATGGAGCAGCGTCCAGCACAAGAACAGGACCGAAGCGAGGCCATGGGCACTGACTTACAACAACTGTATTAGGGAGGCTGAAAACCAGTTCTGCTGCATTTTTGAGCTTACTTCATCTGCCATTTGGAATAAAAATTATTTTTGTATTCAACTTGTGTTTTCGCTGTCAGGCCTCTATACACGAACCTGTGCTCTCTGTGCTTTCAAGGTCAAGTCCTCGATGGTGTCTCTGTGGTGGATTAGTCGGTACCTTGATAACATGCTCAAATATGTCCTTTGCTTGGAAGGTCAATCGCTTAGGGTAAGGAACTAATTCAAGTTTAGCATTTTAAGATTAGCCTTTCTGTTCCATTAATGCTCTGCCACACTAGGCAGGGGAGCACACTGTGCACATACTCTCATTCTGATCTTGATGTTGGCTTTGGGTCAGGCCCATTGTTGTTATTTCTCAGGATCTTGCTTGGATAACGTAAGTTCGGGATTGGAAGCATCAGTAGATGAGTGGATTGTATACCAATAGAAATAAAAGTGTCATGACTTTGTTTTGTAACAGTAGCTGACCTCACCGGTTTCATCTAATCTTTCTTGGCTACGAAGTTGATGTAGATGGTCTGAATGCTGAATGGTGTCTTCAGAATTTGTGAGACAACAGCTTGAACACAAGCTTGGTGCTCAGTGCTCAATGTGGTGAATTTTGAGATGCTGCTCCTGTTCCGGACTGACTGAAGTTCTAGAATGTCCAGTATCCACGTGCAGTGGGTGGTATTTAGGCACAGCCAACTTAGATTTCCATTCAGGTGCTTAGGATTGATACTGCTGAACTAAGGTGTATGAAAAGCATTTGTACATACAGTCCTTTTTGTCCAGTTAGATGAGAGCCAGATAGATAGTAATGGTGGTGGCATTGTGTGTTGAGTGTCATAATGATCCTCTCAAAATTCTTCATGATGATGGGTATGAGTGCAACTGGATGGTCATTGAGGCAGGAAACTTCTTTGGCACAAGGTTGATAGTGGCCTTGAAATCTTTGAAAAAACAACAACAAAACATTCTGTCAGGGTCTTCATTTTGCAGTTCGTCAACTGCATCACGCATTACCGCTGGGAGGATGTATAAGGACAGTGGTGAAATTAAATGATATGTATCTAACAGTCACAAAATATACGAGTAAAGAGCAGTAACTAGAATCTTCTGTAGCTAAAGTTAGAGCATGATTCCATGTTGATGCAAACACACAAACCACCATCATAAGCCTTACCAACACAGAGCTCTATAACAAAGAAATGCTTCTTAAATGAGTCCATTTAAACTTATAGAATTTTTACAAATCATTTTTGAAACAGATCAGAAATTTTTTTTTTTGGAATGTAACATTTACAAAGACAGACTCTTTTCAGAAAGTTCTATAGTAAATCTGGTTTAAGCTACTGGTTCAACTATTTGTTGTTATAAATTATAAATTATATAATTTTTTAATTTTATAACAGCCATGTTTTTCCAGTGTTGTCCAATGTGTTTTGAGATAAAATAATAACATCAACAATAACAACAACAATAAAATAACAACAATAAAACAATAATAATAATAATAATAATAATAATAATAATAATAATAATAATAATAATAATAATAATATCAGTAGTGTTACACCCCTAGACTATTCTAACCAAATTCAGAAACACTGAAAAAGCACTGGGAAAAACCCAGAGGCAGAAATGCCAGCACTGTCAGCTTGGGAATACATGGGAATACATTTTGTCAACCTCAAGTTGATAATTGGTTCTCAACTAGTGCAGGACATTCTCTTCCACCATTTATTTTCACTGTGATACTGAGTTACTAATAATGAATAAATGAATGAATGAATGAATGAATGAATGAATGAATGAATGAATGAATGAATGAATGAAGGAAGGCTGCTTGTGTGATTTTGTTGATGTTGTAGTTTGTTGCTTTTATGGGATTCCCACACCTCTAGACCCAACAATTAAGGGGGAGCTCTGTCATTTTGCAGGCAGCACATGCCTCTAAGCTTACAAACTGCACTTTTAATCCTTATTCAGTGCTTTCCAATGCAAATTTCTCATGCAAAAGTCTACAGTTGGGCATTTTATCTTCATTTGAACTATATTGGAAGGTTCATATAATATAACTAAACAAATAAAACCAAAGAAAGGTCTTTTTAAATTATTTGTAAAATTTAATAAAAAAAAAATCTAAAATCTTGTGAGGAAAAAGTAAGAAAAAAACCCCACATTTATTTGTATTTAAAATGGATGAAATAACCTGCCGGTGTATCACATCATGTGCAAATTATTAGAATATTGTTACAGAGCATTTTGAAGAAGGCTTGCCTTATTTAAACCTCAGACATTAGTTTGGTGAACTTAATTGTTAAAGTGAATGGTATCACCACGGTGATCTCCAAAGAGCTCTCTGAGGCTTTAAGAAAGAAGATATATGATGGTTATCAGTCTGGTCAGGGATATAAAAATATCTAAACAGAATTTGTAATCAGCCATTCCACAGTCCAAAAATCATTTGCAAGTGGAGAATATTTAAAACAACTGCCAACATGGCCAGGTCAAGACATCCAGGAAAATTCACCCCAAGAGCAGACTGCAATATGATTAATGAACTTTCCAAAAAACCCTAAAATATCATCACGGGACCTACAGAAACTCTTGCTACAGCTAATGTCAAAGTGCATGCATCTACAATCAGAAAGAGACTGCACAACTTTAATTATCATGGGCGGTGTGGAAGTAGGAAATCTTTACTCTCTAAGAAAAACATGAGGGCGACTTAAATTTTTGCCAAAGAACACAGACAATGTAAGACTTCTGGAATAATGTGCTTTGGACAGATGTGTCTAAAATTGAATTATTTGGAGACCATAACAGAGGGCATGTTTGGTGTAAATCAAATACAGCATTTCAGCAAAAGAACCTCATACCAACTGTGAAACATAGAGATGGATGTGTTCTGGCTTGGGGATGCTTTGATGTAGTAGGACCTGGACAGCTAACCATCATAGAATCCACCATGAATTCTACATTGTATCAGAAGTCAAAGCCCAGATCTAAATCCTGTTGAGATCCTGTAAAGGTGATTTGAAACAGACTGTGCATGTAAGAAACCCCTCAACCATCACACAGCTGAAAGAACTCTGCATTGAGGATAGGGGGATGAAACTTTCTTCCAGTTCATATCAGAAACTGGTACAGTAGATGGCTACAAGAAACGTCCCATTGATGTTATTTCAGCCAAATGGGGAAATCCTAACTATTAGTGAATAAAGTCTCATAATTTTTTTCCTCAGTTGAATAACTTTGTTAATTTCTTTTGCTTAATAAGTGGAAACTAATCTAAAATGTTTTTTTTTTTTTTTTTTTTTTTTTTTTGGGGGGGGGGGGGGGGCCCAATTACATCACTTTCATCTACAGGTAGAAATTAAAACAAAATCAGGCATTGACATGTTGACTTTTCTTAATAATCCATCCATCCATCTTATACCGCTTATCCGGGGCCGGGTCGTGGGGCAGCAGACTAAGCAGGGATGCCCAGACTTCCCTCTCCCCAGACACTTCCTCCAGCTCTTCTGGGGGAATACCAAGGCGTTCCCAGGCCAGCCGAGAGACATAGTCCCTCCAGCGTGTCCTAGGTCTTCCCCTGGGCCTCCTCTCGATTGGACATGCCCGGAACACCTCCCCAGGGAGGCATCCAGGAGGCATCCAAAACAGATGCCCGAATCACCTCAGCTGATTCCTCTCGATGTGGAGAAGCAGCGGCTCTACTCTGAGCTCCTCCCGAGTGACCGAGCTCATCATCCTATCTCTAAGGGAGAGCCCAGCCACCCTACGGAGGAAACTCATTTCGGCCGCTTGTATCCGGTATCTTGTCCTTTCGGTCATGTCCCAAAGCTCATGACCATAGGTGAGGGTAGGAACGTAGATCGACTGGTAAATAGAGAGCTTTGCCTTGCGGCTCAGCTCTTTCTTCACCACAACTGACCGGTATATCGACCACATCACTGCAGAAGATACACCGATCCGCCTGTCGATTTCCCGCTCCTTCCTTCCCTCACTTGTGAACAAGACCCCAAGATACTTAAACTCTTCCACTTGAGGCAGGAGCTCTCCACCAACCTGCAGGGGACAAGCCACCCTTTTCTGGCTGAGAAACAAGGCCACGAACTTGGAGGTGCTGATTCTCATCCCTGCCGCTTCACACTCGGCTGCAAACCGTCCCAGTGCACACTGAAGGTCCTGATTTGAGGAAGCCAACAGGACAACATCATCTGCAAAAAGCAGAGATGAAATCCTGTGGTCCCCAAAACGCACTCTCTCTGGCCCCCGACTGCGCCTAGAAATCCTGTCCATTTAAATAATAAACAGGACACAGTCGAATGCCTTCTCCAAATCCACAAAGCACATGTGGACAGGTTGGGCAAACTCCCATACACCCTCCAGCAACCTGGCAAGGGTATAGAGATTGTCCAGTGTTCCACGACCGGGCCCAAACCCAAATTGTTCCTCCTGAATCCAAGGTTCAACTATCGGCCGAATTCTCCTCTCCAGTACCCTGGCATAGACTTTTCCGGGGAGGCTGAGGAGTGTGATCCCCCTGTAGTTGGAACACACCCTCCGGTCCCCCTTCTTAAACAGAGGGACCACCACCCCAGTCTGCCAGTCCAGAGGCACTGTCTCCAGCCACCACGCGTTGTTGCAGAGGCGTGTCAACCAAGACAGCCCCACAACATCCAGAGACTTGAGGTACTCAGGGCGGGTCTCATCCACCTCCAGTGCCTTGCCACTGAGGAGCTTCTCAACTACCTCAGTGACCACAGCTTGGGGGATCGACGAGTCCACAATCGAGCCCTTGGCCTCTGCTTCCTCAGTGGAAGACATGTTGGTGGGGTTGAGGAGATCCTCGAAGTACTCCTTCCACCGTCCGAGAATGTCCCCAGTCGAAGTCAGCAGATTCCCACTCCCGCTGTAAACACTGCTTCCCCCTCCTGAGGCGCCGGACGGTTTGCCAGAATTCCTTCGAGGCCAACCGATAGTCCTTCTCCATGGCTTCACTGAACTCCTCCCAGACCAGAGTTTTCGCCTCCGCAACCACCCGGGCTGAAGCTCTCTTGGCCCTCCGGTACCTATCAGCTGCCTCCGGAGTCCCCCAAGCCAACCAGGCTCGTTAGGACTCCTTCTTCAGCTTGACGACATCCCTTACTTCCAGGGTCCACCACCGGGTACGGGGATTGTCGCCATGGCAGGAACCGGAGACCTTTCGGCCACAGCTCCGAGCAGCCACGACGACAATGGAGGTGGAGAACATGGTCCACTCTGACTCAATGTCTCCAACCTCCCTCGGGATCTGGTTGAAGCTCTGCCGGTGGTGGGAGTTGAAGATCTTTCTGACCGGAGACTCTGCCAAACGTTCCCAGCAGACCCTCACAGTGGTCTGCCAAGTCTTTCCAACTTCCCGCCATCGGATCCAACTCACCACCAGGTGGTGATTAGTTGACAGCTCCGCCCCTCTCTTTATCCGAGTGTCCAAGACATACGGCCGGAGGTCAGATGAAACAACCACAAAGCCAGGTTTTCGTAATAAAAAACTTCATATTTAATTGGATGTGCTATTTTTTTACATGATTGTATAAACAATTAGAACAAAATGTACTGATGTAGTGACAAGAAAGACCTGGGCAAAGTTTTAGTGATAGCCCCTGGGACAGGTTTTCAGGTATTTGGTTAACTGGGTTTGATCCCTAGTGGTACTCAATGGAATTACCTTAAATAACATGTTTCTTGGAACAGTGTAGACTTCAACCATTTCTTTCTAACTTTAAAAGTGCATAGTATATAGACACTGAAACAGGAAAGAAACTTACAGACTTTATTAGTTATTACATGTAAATAATGTAATACATGTGAGTTTATGGGTGTGCAAGGTAATGTGCTACCACTGTGGGTCAGGCCTGTACTCGAAATAATTGCAGCAAGTATGCACACCAGAATCATTACTCTGGTACTGATATTCCCACAGAACTGTGACCTCTGGATAATAAAAAGTTCAAATACTGCAGTGGGTTCAAAGAACAGGACACACACAGTATGGTGTGTCACCCAGATCAGGGGGTGACAAACATACACACACACGAACACACACACACACACACACACACACACACACACACACACACACACACACACACACACACACACACACACACACACACACACACACAAGACCCACATGCTTTTATCTTCACATTAAAGCTGCTTTCTCCCTCTGTCAGGGCAAAAGCCGATTAGCTTTTCATGTTTTTAACAGAACTGTTATCATTAAAAGTCAAACGTAAATATATATGGCACTGTCAAGACTTTAACGTAGGTTCTAAATAAAAGTAATGTGAATGGCACTATTTGCATGTTACAGAATAAGAAAGATTAACATTATCTACTCTTAGGCACTAATGGCTGTGGTACAGTATGTTGGTGAGGGACGGGCACTTAGATGTGCTGTAAAAATCCTCATAAAAAGCCAGTCACTTTCTTTATATGGGCTAATTTAGATGCTATGTCATGACTGTAAATGTAGATTATTTTGTATTTCTAATAATCTTTATTCATTCATTCTTCCACACAAAGTTGTTTACTGAGGACAATGGGTTTGGGTTGATTCCAAATCAGTTGAGTCTTAATTGAACGAGCAGGCAATTAAATATAGCTGACATGTGTAGATACAGATCTGTCAGTATTTGCAGTTGCAGCAGTGCAATAAGATTTTTTTTTCGCTTTAAAAAGTTTTTGTTGTTTTATTATAACCAAGGAAAAACAAAGAAAAATACCCAGCACATAGTTTACTGTGCTGACACTCACTAGCACTAAACCTTCGAACATACATTTTGTCACTGACTATAAATCAATAACAAAAATATTCAGCATCCATCCACCACGAACCAATTATTGCTAAAGGACGACTGAATGAATTTCTCTATATCATATGTTAACTAATGATAATACACTCGGTTTTCTATTGAATTGACCCTGTCCTAAATGACCCTTTAATGCTGACAGTTCTCTTGTAATTCAACACTTCAGTACAGGTGCAGATGTGGTCTTATGATACCCATACTTTAATGGCATGGAAGTGTAAAAGAGATCATTTGAGACAGTTAACTACACTTTACCACACTGCAGGATGTCTGCTTTTCAGCATTGCACTGTTGAAATAGTTTTATAGCTTACAATCCTGAAGAAGTCAAAGTCACGCTCTCAATATTTACCCAATTACTCTTGTCAGTCATTTGAAGACAAAAAGTTTGAAATTCGATGTTCAGAGTTATTTCATCAATCTGTTCACCAAAGCACAAGATAAATAACAAATAAGTATAGTGTACCATGATAAACTCAGATCCTCAGCAGTTCCATATCTAATGATTTTGCATTTATCTACACTGCCTTGTTACTAACACATGAGTCACAGAAGCTTTGCCCTTTTTGCCACGTTCACTTGTGTTAACATTAGTCTTACGTCAGTGGTTTGAGAATAGGATCACAACCGTTCCTTTTCTTTTTTTTTTGTTGTTTTATTGAAAGGGTTTAACCCAACAGTAACACTGAGGTTCCCAGAATCCCACTTGCTCCACTTGACTATTGCTACCATGCCTGAATTTTTGCTGTGCTGAGACTGTAAACTACAATCCTAGAATGTTCTTTTCCATTGATGAATGGGGTAACATTATGATATCAGTTTGTGCATGTAACTAATGGGGAACTGTCAGTAATTGAATATTACTATATTATACAATTACTAAGTGTTTACTACATGTTGACCTTAATAAGTTGTTTTTCATAAACTGTCAACTTAGTTAAACAACTTAGTTGTTAAAGTGTGTTTTTTTCTGCATGATGGGTGTACATAAGATATTAGGGAGACTACTATCTCAAGTAAAATCCTTGTTATTACAGAAGAGTCAAAAGTTGCCATCTTCTACGACTGCCTAACTAAGTTTCATGGCCTTCACAGCATGATGACTAACCAGTAATAATTGCCCTAATCGCAGGCTGTACCACAAGCTTTCCACCACATGCCACATGTTTTTGGAATATATTTTGTATTATTTTAGTTATTCAGTTTCATTTGCTTCACACTTACTCATATCACATATTAGTGGATCTGGTCTAAATCTAATCTTGGAAGAGCAGTTTAAAAAAATCATAGTCTGTTGGAGAGTGAAAGTGAGAAGGAGAAAATAGTATTATACATAAATACATTGAAGCTACTGTAATCAGATGTGGTACAGTCATAACTATCTCATACGGTATGGTCACTCTCTTTCCTCTCCTATTATTCTCTCACAGATACACAGCTGTAGCCCATATGGGCATTTGCCCCTGCCACTGTCATCAACAATTTACTTTCCCATGAGTTTTCTGTGGCAGAAGCAAGCTCGATGCATTTCAGCCATCCATGTGGCCGACCCTTTAAGCATCTTTTATTATTTCCAATTTCACTTTTTCTTTCTTTATTTTTTCTCTCTGGTATTCTGTCATATTTCCTTTTACATGTCACTTAAATTAAACATAATCATTTAGAGTCTTTTAGCGTTAGAATTTGGTTATTAATGAAATGGTCCATTTAACACTAGTTTGTGATATCCACTCATGGAGAACAAGAGTGACTGCTGGAAAAACTTTTGTTTCTGAGAAAAAAAAGGCCTAGGTATAAGAATATACTTTATTTTTTCTTCTACATTCTGTTCATTTGTCTCTTGAGCATTCAAATGAACACTGGAGCATTAGATCCCTGCATCTCCAAATCGGTTCACACTTTGTTGGCAGTTATTATATTTGAAATGCCTGGAATCAACTTGATTGTGTGCCATGACTGATATCTTTACAGCAAGCCAATTTGTTGTACTAAGTCTTTATAAGAGCCACAGGGTCTGCATGCCCTCACTGTCTCCTTGTTTAAGGCATTGTTTCTATCTACAGCATTATTTACTGACTATGATCAGCAAGTCTGCTTTTTCAATTTTCTGACATAATCACAGTGCTTTGTGTTCAAACTAGGATGAAGCAGTTATGGTCTGTCAGATGTCTGTGAGATAGTGTGTCTCAGCACTCACTGATTAGCATTAGCAGAAATCACTAAATGGTGGCAGACGGTTTAGCATCTGTCTTTCGATCTGTTTGTGCTGGTGATGTGTCAGAATGTAAATTTGCCCCCATGAGATGTGCTGACAATCATACTATGCTTTGTCCCTTGTTCCAATTCCCTAGGTGACACATTATGCTAATAACATACCTCCTGATATGTCTATGAATATTGTTAGCCATAGTCATTTGTAATTGCCAATTTTCTCAGATTTAAATTGGATCAAACTACAAGAAAGATGTCAAAACAACAAAAAAAAAAGATTGTCAATAATACAAAAACAAAAAGAACGACTATAAAAATGTAAATAATACAAAAAGAAGATAAAGAAAAGTCAGCACTGTGAAGAAAATAAATGCTGACTGCAAAAATGTCAAAACATTAAATTTAAATATATGTACATAAAAAGGATAGTGTGAGGTTGGTTAGTCAATAATAAATAAACAAACAAACAAATAAATAAATAACCGGCAAATTGCTGTTGAGGTAAAAGTAACTCTACTTTGGGTCTTACCACATTATACATCAAAAATTAGTTATCACATAATATCACACTCTGCTAAGTTTTATTTTATTCTGATTGACTGGATTTCTTCTTCTTCTTCTTCTTCTTCTTCTTCTTCTTCTTCTTCTTCTTCTTCTTCTTCTTCTTTTTCAAAAAAAAAAAAAAATAAAAAAAAAAATAAAAAAATAAATATAAATATTAATATATATATATATATATATATATATATATATATATATATATATATATATATATATAAAAATAAACACTGCTGTATCACTTACCAAATGGTATAGGTAGGACATTTCACACCCTTTTCATGCTACATGCCAGCATGCCAGAGAATTTATTCTCATTTACATTTTACATTTACACGTACAGCATATCCAGAGCGACTTACATTATCTATTTTATATATATATATATATATATATATATATATATATATATATATATATATATATATATATATATATATATAGCTGAGCAATTGAAGGTTAAGGGCCTTGCTCAGGGGCCCAACAGTGGCAGCTTGGTGGACCTGGGATCGAACTCACAACAGCATCTCCTGACAATAATAAAGTTTTTTGTCTCTTCCTTATATTCAGTCAGCATTGCTCACAGGTTGCTTGTTGCTTCTTTGGCTATATTTTAAAGCAATTGTCACATTGTGTAAAGAAAGTCAACATGCAATGTGTAATTAGCACTGATAAGCCGGGTCACGGCACCAGACAGATGAGTCAGGACGAGTTTTCCCATTAAGTCATAGGCAAAGTAAACAGCACTCAAAAAAGTGGAACACAGCCAGCAGCAAGATCAGCAGGCATTAAAATAGCTTTGATCTAGTCTCTCTGAACTGTTCATTCACTTTGAGGGCTTTAATCTTTTTGGATAAAAAGAGAAAAGAGAGATCATTGGCTATATACACTTACATGCTCAGGAACGATAATCAAAGATCAGTAGTAATCTCACATATATATATATTACTATTTGGTTATTAGTTTCTTTTACTATAATTCATCTAGAATATCCAATAATGGTGCTAATTTGATTTTTTCTTACTTCCACAGATTTGAGGATCAAAAGAATAGATTTTCAAAAAAAATGTTCATGCTGTTAAAATAAGTTATTATAGTCGAATATAGTGTATATGGTGATTTCTGTGTGTTTTGGTGTGGTGTCTAAAACCCTTTGTTTTGAAGGTTGGGTATACAGTCTGTATTTGACCAAGGCGAAACTCTCACTTCTGGTCTCTCCCTTAAAACACATGAGATGGAAAAGAAAGAAAGAAAGAAAGAAAGAAAGAAAGAAAGAAAGAAAGAAAGAAAGAAAGAAAGAAAGAAAGAAAGAAAAGGAGAAAATGTGTCTCATGCCAGTGAAGTGGGTGTTGTGTGTTCCATATGGTTGAGTTATTTTAAACTGTGCTGCCACGTTGATCCTGTTTTCTAAAAAAAAAAAACAGGACACAGTTTGCTCTGTCATCTGTGACCTCAAACATCAGTGGGGGAATCATAGATTGACAGTAAATATGCTTTAATCCAGTATGAAGCAGAAATAGAACACAGGGAAATTTCCAGTGCAAAATCAGACAACTGGTCACCAGCATGATTTATAGAGAAAATTATTATTTATAGCAGCCAAATAAAGTTAGTTTCTTAATTTATTTGAGTTTTATGGCTCTTCAAGTGCTTGGAATTAGAATAATTGCACACTCCTGTGTGTCTGGTTATCTTGTTCATGCAAGACCTTCTCTGTAATTGTTAATTGTTGCTCAAATGTGGGCCATGTGCCACTGGAGTAGTATAGCAAAAAAAAAAAGGGGGGGGGGGGGAGGAAAAAGGGAAAGACAATAGCTTTTCCTAAGTGCTCAGCATGCAGAGTTGGATTCAGCGACAGGCCTAGCTAGCAATTTACATGTCTGTGACAGGATACTCGCTGCCAGTACAACAGAGGCCAAACCTATAATCCATCCAGAATTTGATTTGCACATTCCTAGTGGTTTTCTTTCAGCTTCTCTGCTTTGCAACCACCTCTTTAATTACAGTGTAGACAGCATGTTTGCAAGCTGATATCTCAGCTCTCTCTCTCTCTCTCTGTCTCTGTCTCTGTCTCTGTCTCTGTCTCTCTCTCTCTCTCTCTCTCTCTCTCTCTCTCTCTCTCTCTCTCTCTCTCTCTCTCTGTGTCTCTGTCTCTCTCTCTCTCTCTCTCTCTCTCTCTCTCTCTCTCTCAGTCTCTGGATTTTCTGTGACTGCTTTTCAAGCTTCACCTCTCTCTCTCTCTCTCTCTCTCTCTCTCTCTCTCTCTCTCTCTCTCTCTCTCACTTTATCTCTCCATCTTTTTCTGTCTCTTCCTATCAACTCACACACCTTTGGCATTATATATTTCTACCTTTTACTTCATTCTGCTAATGCTTCTCTCTCTGTCTCTGTCTCTCTCTCTCTTCCTTGCTCTCTGTGGATTCACACTGTTTTTCTCTTTTTCCTCTCTCCTTTCCATTGGCCTTCCTGTCTCTTCTTTATAGATTCTTTCTCAATTCTATCATGTAGGCTTGCATTTTTCCAATGTCTAGCCTTTCTCTATGTCTTTTCATTTAAATACCTACAGTAACTTCTCTCTGTGTATCCGATTTTCTGTCTTCCCCCATTCCTCTCTCACTTTGTTTTCTCTAATGTCTCTGCTAATTCTCTTTGGATCTGGTACACGTCTATTTTCTCTCATTTTGTATGCCCCTCTTTATTTGGTCTCTTCTGATGCTGTCTCTGTTTCTTTCTCTTTCTTTCCCCATTTGTCTCTCTGTGTATCTAATTTTCTGTGTTTCCCTCCTTCCTCTGATACCTCTTTCACACACACTGTGTGCCACTGGACCCACTGCTATGCTTGTAGTCACAATCATAAAACTGAGTCAGACATGTACTGTAAATATGGTGCACACACCTAAAAATGGTTCAGATTACCAACCAACCTGCTTATAGTTACAAACAAATTAGCATATAGGGTATGTGCATGTGTACATGCGGCTAAACATCATACGACTTTGCTAATCTGTGTTGAATTTAAACAAGCACTATATAGTTTTTGCAGACACTTATTCTTATATTAACCATAATGGTAAAAGAAATCACTGGGAAAAATGGCATTTAACACAAAAACTCCGGCATTTGCAACATCCAGTTTAGCTGAGAGAGCTTCTTTAACTACACTGTTCAATTTGTTGTACATTAACAATCTAAAACACCCTTTGGAGATGGCTAGTTCAGCTAGTGTAACTTTTTTTTGTTTTACTGAATTCACTAATAATTTAAATAATAGATTTCATACTTTCCACTTAACATCACCTGCTTTTCCTTTACAAGTGCAAGTTTTTCAGTTGTATCATCACTCAAAAAATGCTGAAATTTACTTGTACATAAGGGGAAAACAGTGTTAAAGTGCCATAAATTCTGTGTAAAAGACAGCCTGAAAAATTTGGAGTAATTTCAATACATCACTGGATGTCCATTTGCACACACACACACACACACACACACACACACACACACACACACACACACACACACACACACACACACACACACACACACACACACACACATACACACACAGAACAATAGCTAATTTATATGATGCTGTAAAAAAGTCACAACTGTTAAACCATTTAAAAGAAATAAAAGTTACAAACAATGTTAAAAGTTTGTGCTGACTCTTATCTATATCTGTCAGCTCACACTTCTGGATCCATGATGCCACTTCCAGGTCTTGGGGCAGCACTTCTGGGGCAGCCAAAAAATCTTACCGTGCGGCACAATTTAAGCACCGTTCCAACATGCCATTCTCTGCCAGATAGTCTTCTTAGTCTGCCTAGTGCACCTGTTTAGTCATCCTGCCTTTGTTTTTGGTCCTGTTTCTAGTTTGTGACTTTTTTTGGTTCATGGTTCTCAACTCTGCCCTGCCCTGTGACAATCCTGTCTGTTTTTTGGCTCAGCCTGTCCCTGGATCTCGCCCCAGCCTTCCGTGCGACTTCCCTGCCTGATTCGAGCCTCACTGCTCCACCATTGCTGTCTCCACCTGCTCCCCATTGCCTGGTCTGGTGGTATTTGGATTATTGGTCTGTTTAACGACCCTGTTTTGTGCCTGCCCTGTTTCTCTACCCCTTTTTGCCTGCTCAGATTGGTCTGTTTTACTGTGCTATTGTTGTTGGACTCTTCTCTGCCATTTTTCTGAAATGTGTTGTCACTGATCCCTGCCTTCCTGTACCTAGTTTTCCTCATTAAAGCCTCTCTATTTGCTCTGTCACCTGCGTCTTGCAGTTATATCCTTCTCTCACATTCCTGTCAACATCCCTTGTGAATATTGCAGTGTATTTATCTAGCTTTTCATAGCACCAAAGTACCCTCTGTATTCTCCCTTCTTCTGCACAACCCACTTCATTTCAATTCAAAGACTTTCTGTTATACTTAAAATATAACTTACTCACAATAATAGTTATTAAAGATTAAATATGACATTCCAAATCAAAATCATTTAGGATTCAGATTCACAATACAACCCGCCATGATGTGATGTTATATATGTGGTATAATGTGGTAAGTCTGGCATTATTATGAAATATCTACTATGAACTGCACTAAATGTTTAATTATTGGAAAAATAAAATACAATGAACAGGAATTACCTTTCACAGTCTCAGTTTGTAGCTGCTTTGCCAAGCATCACAGGTTTATTTATACTGCATGCTATTATTTGTTTATTTAATTATTCTTACTTCATTTAATATTTCTCTCAGTAAATAGTAAAAACAAGATAATCCAATCCACTTTTAATAACGATGCAGCTCCCACCAGAGTACACTCTATTACAAAGAGAATAAAACATGAGGCAGGGTTTCTAGGTCTACACATCTCCTACCACCTACCACTTCAGTACATCTATGCATATCTCCTCCTCTTTTTCAGGGTTTGTAAGAGCACTACTTTTGCATTAAGAATGCATCCTGAAATTAATGTTTGTCTTGAATAAAACATGTGGTAGTTTAAACCAAAATGAAAATAATCTTAAGATGAATTTTAGGTGTTGAGTTTTGCCTGAGAATAATCATTCTTTTCTATTGTATGCTATTACATATATATAAGTGGAACATATTACTGTTCAGTGTCACCCGAATGAGGATGGGTTCCCTTCTGAGTCTGGTTCATTTCAAGGTTTCTTCCTCATATCATCTCAGGGAGATTTTCCCTGCCAACGTCACCTTTGGCTTGCTCATTAGGGATAGATGTTACAGGTAACTTAATTTTAAACCTTAAACTTTTACTTTTAAAACTTTTTGCTTTTAAAACTTAAACGTTTTGGAATAGTCTAAACTGAGAGATCAACATCATTTTTTAAACTTTGCATAACTTCCAGGTCAGAGTTAATATGCTGGGAGTTTAGTTGTTGTTATCATTTAAATAACTCTTGCTAAAAACCTTGCTTGAATTTCTGGGAATCCTTGAATTGAATCTAAAGGATACTGGGCATCACTTCAAACTATTTATTTATTTATTTATTTATTTATTTATTTATTTATTTATTTATTTATTTATTTATTTATTTATTTGACACACACTTTAATTAAAAACAAATGATAAATAAGATGCAATACAACCCAAATAGACTCACTGGGTTAACACTGCCCTACTTAGTCGGTTGCATAATTTGGCTAAATATTGTGGGGTTTTGTGTGTCTTAGTTATGTGTGTTTGCCTTTTGAACTTAAATAGTACATTACAGTCTATTTTAATACATTACAGTTAATTACAATCTATATTTTCAATCAAACTGGCCAAATCATTTGCAAATCAAATCACTTGCAAGTGTTTCAAAATAAAATGTCACTAAATCTAATAATAAAAATACAGTGATACAGTGCTGTATGTATTGTAACCAAAAAGATGTACAATAAAGGCAAGAAAGATATCGGATTTTACAGTCATCATCATCATCACTGTCATCATCAACACTGTAAGTGATCCTTGGATTAGCCTCCAGCTTTCATTATTTTGGGACAAACCAGCTAATGTTTGTTACAGAATACAGAACTTGATACTTTAAGTGCTTAAAAGTTGACTTGTCGGTGTCCTCATATTACCCTTGAACGTGCATTTTGTAACCTATTAATAATACATGACACTCACAGAAAGTATAAAAACATTTAGCTTGTTAATAACATTAAAATTAATATTAAATTAATATCCAACTGTGAAAACTTTAAATAAATTAATATTCCATTTAGCATTGCAAATTATTTATATTATTTTCATACACATCAAAACATCTACCAAAGTAACACTTTTTTGCCCTGTAGATTGGGGCATTTTCATCATAGTAGAGACAATGTTAGGATAGAAGTAGTTTATCTTGGGATAAAGGTGTTCAGTCAAAATAACTTAAAATTCTGGGATGCATGATTCTACTTGAAAAATTGCCCCTAGTGTGTGAGTGAATGAGAGTGTGTGTGTGTGCCCTGCGATGGGTTGGCACTCCGTCCAGGGTGTATCCTGCCTTGATGCCCGATGACGCCTGAGATAGGCACAGGCTCCCCGTGACCCGAGAAGTTTTGATAAGCGGTAGAAAATGAATGAATGAATGAATGAATGAATGAATGATTCTACTTGGGTAGTAGTAACGGAAAAAAACAGCAACAAAACAATTTAAAAAAACATATTTTCTATATTTAAAGCAAAACTTTTAGGACATTTCATATTTTTGTTTATTATTATTATTATTATTATTATTATTATTATTATTATTATTATTATTATTAATAATAATTGTATTATTATTATTATTGTTATTATTATTATTATTATTATCATTATTATTATTATTTTTATTATTAATAAACATCAATATTGTTTACAAATTACACTTCCAGATTCAGTGCTCTTCTAGGCTACACTGTTAGTGATAAAACTAAAAAAAAATGTGTGTAATAAATGGTGCCGAATATTAAATCTATGTATTATAATATATACTAATTTAAAAATGTACCGATTTTTTTGTTTTCAGTGACCTTCCCTCTAAAAGGGACAAGTGGACCTAAAAAATGTGTGTGTGTGTGTGTGTATGTGTGTGTGTGTAGTGTGTGTGTGTGTGTGTGTGTGTGTGTGTGTGTGTGTGTGTGTGTGTGTGTGTGTGTGTGCACGCCCTGGTGACTAATAACTCTCATGAGTGCCTGCATCAGATACATGAATAATGTATGCCTGACTGTGTGGGCTGATCTGCTTTTGCATCACTTTTATTAGCATGTATGCTAGCTTTAGCTGTACTTCAGGCACTGCCTACACATTCTGTATCTTCGAAGAGTGTTTCAGTAACATGCCTATCATTGTGCTTTTGTTAGTGATAGGTATTACTCTTCCATTCCATTTTCTTTCTCTTTTTTCCCATTGTCCTGTTTCTGTCCTGTTCCTTGTTTTTCCTACTTTTTCTTTTTACAGTTCTGTTATTGTCCGGGCAGGGACAGTAATTGGATCCCTGGTGAGTACTGAGGCCTCACTAGGCCTTTTCATGGACATTTGGACAGCCAGGCTCAGTCCAGTCCTCATCTTCTTATCTTCTAATCCTTCCCAAACTCCCTGACCCTACACATGCTGTCTTTTCTTACCCATCAGTACACACAATCCTTGTCAGCCCCTTGTTACAATAAGCCCAGCCAGTAGGTCCTTAGTCTGAACCCTCTAGGTTTTTCCATGTCTCATCATTTTGTAACTTTCCTTGAGTATGTTTCTCATCAACAGCTGACACCACTTCACTTCACACACACACCCTCACAGTGTGTGTGTGTGTGTGTGTGTGTGTGTGTGTGTGTGTGTGTGTGTGTGTGTGTGTGTGTGTGAGAGAGAGAGAGAGAGAGAGAGAGAGAGAGAGAGAGAGAGAGAGAGAGAGAGAGAGAGAGAGAGAGAGAGAGAGAGAATTTTTGTTACTATACTTGTGAGGACC
The DNA here is from genome assembly GCF_022655615.1 of Tachysurus fulvidraco. NCBI lineage: Eukaryota > Metazoa > Chordata > Actinopteri > Siluriformes > Bagridae > Tachysurus > Tachysurus fulvidraco. The sequence goes on from NC_062539.1 coordinate 8,401,094, forward strand.
ATCAACTCAAATAGTTATAAATGCAAATATAATATGATGCAACACCTAAATCAAACCTTAACCTTATCCATAGTGACCAATAGGGAAGATTTATTCTATTTTGTTTTTGTAAAAAATAAACATTCTCAGAACAGAAATTTGCCAAATATCTGCACAAAGTCTTATTATCTTGAGATTTGCACCTCACCAAGATATAAAAAATAATACTTGTGTTTCCCCTGTGTACCTTTGTATCCTCCAACCTCCCCAAATCATCAAAAATAGGTGTGAATCAGAGTGTGTCTGTGTATGCTGGTGCCAAGTGAACTGGCATATCATGGTATACATCTCCTTCATACCCTGGATAGACTCTGAATTTACCATGACCCTGACCAGGATAAGCGATGATGAAGAGTAAATAATTCTGTCAATATTTGGGATTGTCTTATATTGTCTTGGCTGGTATACTAAATGAAAGTGAAAATTACCAAAGTAAGTGGACACTTGACAATCACATCTACGGTATATGTGCTTTTTGATCATCCTATTCCAAAATGATGGAATTACATGTTAATTGGTGGAATTACAAAATAATGACATTAATATGTACATTTGCATTTCCAGCATTTAGCAGACGCCCTTATACAGAGCGACTTACATTTTTATCTCATTTTATACAACAGAGCAATTGAGGGTTAAGTGCCTTGCTCAGGGGCCCAGCCTGCCTGGTGGACTGGGAAACTCACAACCTTTTGATTGGTAGGCCAACACCTTAAGCACTAGGCTATCACATCCCAATACCCTATCAGGGTGACTAATGTTGGGCAAGAAGTCCTAGTAAATTTTGATAGTGTATCAGGATTTATTCATATTAAACCAACATGTAATATTCAATGTAGGCTGAAGCACATTTACATATTTTGAGGAGGCTGATTTATAACATTTCAGTTTTCTATCCTAAAAGGTTGCAACAAGTATAAGCTGTTCTACAACAATATCGGTAAACTTAGCTGTCTAACAAACTGATTTATTTGCATTTTTCTGCAAAGCTAGAAGAACTATGCAACCTAATGATTTTATGTTCTTTTATATTCAAGAGCTCATATGTTTTTAACTTTGACCCCCAACCACAACTTACATCTTAAAGACCACAGTATTAGACACATTAACACAAAACCATAGAATATACAGTATAGGTGCAAATGATCAACAAAAGACACAAATAATGCATCTTTAATTGATAGTTGCTATGCTCCACACATCTTGAGCAACCCACAGATGGAATGCTTACATAAATCAGTGTCTAAAGTGAGAAGTCAGCTTCAAGCCTGATATATATTTTTTTCTTATAAACGCCTACATAAAGTGCTGCTCATTTCAGTGATGTCTGTTCTGAAAATATTTAACTGTTATTATGTAACTTGTTAGTTATACAAGGTAAAAAATAAGAAAGTCTTGAGTTTGTCAAAAACATCTTGTGCATGAGAATAAAAAATAATAAAACTCTTGAATTCATTCTTATTTATTATTTAATTAGTATTTGTTCTGTCTCTGTTTAAAGGTAAACATATTCTATGCGGTTAATTCGGTTATAGACTTTTCAATTCATCATTAATGCTGTGGGAGTTCAGTATTGATGCATTTTCCTGACAGCTTTCTTTGCACATTAGCTCTAGACAGCAGTTTGGCAAAGTGAATGCGCAGGGAGAGTTCATTAGGACATGTGCATTACCAATATATTTAGCATACATAAGGAAATTAATTAAGTAATTTTGCAGCTAAGAGACAACATCAAACCAGAACACAAATCGATAAATGGGTGAATTTATGGCTCCAGCCATAAACAAGTAAACAAGTGATCAAGTAAATGATTTCTATAAAACAATTTTATGCACACAAGACTTAATATTTCATTATATTTATGCATTTTATTATTATTATTTTTTTTTTTTTACAATTCTACCTGCTTGATTTGATTTTCATTCATTCATTCATTCATTCATTCATTCATTCATTCATTCATTCATTTAGTTAGTTGTTTAGTTAGTTAATTAGTCACTTGGTTTTAGAACCTTGGTAATATCTCAGTGTTTTGTGCTTGGGAATCTTCTTGTTCATAAGATCAGGACTACCAAAGAGCATTCTCTGAGTCTGCTCTCTTGTTATTCTATTTATGGTTCACTGAGATTTCAGTTCCAATGTTGGATAACATTTCACTAGTTATTTGTAGACACTTGTTTTATATGCTTTCAACTTTTATTGCAAGTGGTCCAGTGGTCCAGTGGGTAGGACTGCTACCTCCTAGATCCAAGGCCTATGGTTTCGGACCCCAAGCTAACAGCAGACAAGAGGCAACCTTTGCATTTTAGTCAAGTAACATTTTGCCTGTTCAGTTATTTTGATTTTTATATTAATCACTTAATTGCTTGTTCAATTCTGTTATCTCTTGCTATGTTATTTCTATTTCTACGTTATTATACTTTATACCACTGTTGAATTCCTAAATCTGTTTGGATCGAAGGTACATAATAATCTTCAGTAACAGCACAGCTCTTACAATAATTCCAGCTATAAATTAAATTAAATGTTTATATTAATACAGTTACTCTAATGCAATATTATAGCAACTTGTTCACAAAGACTTGAATAGCAAAAACACCACACAATTCTACAAAAAATGAATGAACTAATGTGTTGCTATTTAACAATTTCAGTATTGAAAATTGTGTCAGTATTCAAAATTGGGTGTCTTTGACAGTGGCATTTGGCTTTGTCAGTAACATGACAAACTGCATTTGTTGTCATAAAATGTAATCCTACTTACATATAACTCTCATATTTCAGACACTTTCAGACCTATTGGTTAATTTTGATAAAGCGTTAATTGTGGGATATTTTTATATTCACGTTGACAATACAGACGGGCTTAAACAAAACATCACTAGAGCATCTCATCGTCTTAATCATACGCTAGATTTAATAATATCACACGGAATAGATGACACTGATATAGATATCATACCTCAAAGTGATGACATCACAGACCATTACCTCATACTGTACACACTACCTATAGAACAGACTTGAAAGACTAGAATAGACTTGATAGAACTATTATTCTGTCCACTAAAGACAAATTCACAATTAACCTGCCTGATCTATGTCAATTTCTTACTGTACCCTTAAACGCAAACGATTTTGATGTAATGACTAACAGCAGAGGCACTACAGTATCTTAACTAGCACATTAGACACTCTCGTCCCCATATGATTAAAGAAGGTTAGAGACAAATCACCTGCACCATGGAATAATAGTCATACTCACACCTTCAAGAGAGAAACCTGTAACCTCCAGCAAAAGTGGAGAAAAACTAAATGAGAGGTTTTTAGAATTTCTTACAAGGACAGCATGTCCAGCTACTGTATAGACAGGCGCTAAAAGCTGCTAGGGCTGAGAACCTGAGCAAACTCATAGAAAATAACCAGAACAACCCCAGGTTCTTATTTAGCACTGATAAAACCAGTCTCACCTAAATCTCTACACTCACAACAACAGTGATTTGCAAGTACAGGACAGGAAGAGTTAGATAAGCTTATTACTACAGCTAAATCAACCACTTGTTCACTAGATCCCATTCCAACTAAACTACTGAAAGAAGTGTTACATAATGCTGGTGAGCCTCTTCTTAATATTAACTCATCGTTACGTCCCTAAATCTTATTTAAGTTGGCAGTTATTAGGCCCCTCATTAAGAAACCTAATGAACTATCAAATTACATACCTATTACACATCTTTCATTTATGTCTAAAATACTAGAAAAAGTTGTGTCTGTTCAACTGAGCTCCTTCTTACATGAGAATAATATCTTTGAAGAGTTTCAGTCAGGTTTCAGGCCCCATCATGGCAGAAACTGCATTTGTTAAAGTTACAAATGACCAAGACTGCATTTCACTATTAGTTCTACTTGAACTTAGTGCTGCATTCTACATTAAAGGTCACAACATTCTCCTAGATCGCTTACAAAAAAAAGGTATTCAGGGACAAGCTTTAAGTTGGTTTGGATCCTACCTGTCTGATCGATACAATTTTGTAGAATTAAATGGTGAATCCTCTAGTTTATTGCCAGTTAATTATGGGGTCCCTCAAGGATCAATTCTAGGATTCTAATTCTTCTTTTATCGATATACAGTACATGCTTCCCTTAGGGAACATCGTTAGAAGACATGCCATTAGTTTCCAGTATTATGCTGACGATACAGTACAAGTACAATGTATAGAATCATGCAGATACAACTCAAGAGTTAATTAATTATTCAGTTAATGTTCATGCCAAATATCAGAATAGGGAAAATCTGATCTCTGAGTGTGGTTTGGTTGTTGGTACCAGATATGTTGGTTTGAGTATTTCTGAAATTGTTGATCTCTTGAAACTGAGTTTCACACAAAACTGTCTATAGAGGTTACACAGAATGGTACAAAAATAATTCATATCCTGTGAGCAACAGTTCTGTGGAATTCCTAAAAAATTACATTTTACATCCCTGATGAGCAGAAAAACATCTGAACATGCATGGGATATAACAGCAGATGACCCAAGTGCACAGTTTAAGATAACATACTTTTTTACAAGTTCTTTGTGTGTCTGTGTTATCTGTGTTAAACACAATATAGGAAGATCATGGTTAAAAATGCAAATCAACACTGTCTATAAGGACACTCACAAACATTTAAAATTTTCTTCTCAGGAAAGCAAACACAAACAGTGTGAATGAAATATCGCAAGCAAATGACATCAATGCTGTGTTTTTTATCTCCTGGGATTTAGTCGCTGCTTAGTCATCATTGTGGGTATGTGTACAGTATCCTGCCTACTCATTCTATTTTTCTCTCTCTAATATACTTTTTCTCCCTCTGCCTTTCTCTTTCTGTTTCTTTCACTGCCTGTTTGAATTAAGATCCCGTTCATTGAGTACTGTCTACCTCATTTTAGTTCAGTGAAATGTTTTGGCATGGCAACTTATTAGGCCTATAATTAGGCCTATATACAGCAGGTTGCCGTCTGTCACGTCTAATAAAAAAAGAGTTAGAATTTAACCAAAAAAAAAAAAAAATGCACAATTTAAAAAAAAACAACAACAAAAAAACACAAAATGTTAACAAAAGACACTAAAGAGAGAGAGAGAGAGAGAGAGAGAGAGAGAGAGAGAGAGAGAGAAAAGAGAGAGAGAGAGAGAGAGAGAGAGAGAGAGAGAGAGAGAGAGAGAGAGAGAGAGAGAGAGAGAGAGAGCATTTCTGCAGTCTTTGGGATCGTCACTGGTCCCTGTTTCATCAGATGCTAAAAATTAGGAGTAATTTATTACAAGACCACTAAACCTGATCTGTACTAAACAGTCATCAACACACTATTGCAAATTGTATAGATGTCAAATCCACTTTGTTCCTATCCTAAACAGAAATAAATCAGATAGTTCTCTCTTCGTTCCTTCTTTTTTCACTCTGCATGAACTGGTTAATTTCTCAAAATAGAAAATTATGTATGAATTGTGAAAAAAGTGAATTTCTTTTTAATATTATAATAGTGTTACATTAATTCCTTACATGCTCTCTGATTTTTTCCCCATTTATTCAACTATGTATATACTGTATGTACCACTTTACATGCACTTGCATTTACAGAATGAAATAATGTTTTAATATATGAATATATCTTAATATATGAATATATATTACATGGATATAGAAAGTGGTTATTTTTGAGGGCTGCAAATTTTCACACCAAAGGAGAAAAGAGAAACACTATTTTGTACATCCTAGGGCCAAATTTGTTTATCTGTATTGTTCCTTGGCCTTGACCTAAAATACATGCAAGCCAGAGTTCATCCCCATGCTGAGTTCTGCTGATCATTATATATAGCAGACTTTGTGTGTACATTGTTATGCATTATATGCATTGTACTTAGGGTGTTCATATCCTCTCTGATATAAACTACCCTACAGTCTACACTATTCAGTCAAGTTTCTTTCTGAAACTGTGGTTTTAGCTATGATTCCAGGTGTGAACTATGCTAATAGGCATTTTGGTCTTGTATTCAGGAACATTAGCATAATGCTGCTAGGTATTTATCCACTCATAAGTCAATATTATCTTCCCTAATGTGGTGCAACACCTTTAATGAAGTATTAATTAATTTCTGAAATAAATTAATAATTATTTTAATGAAGTAAGGCAGTGATCTTAATTCACAGCCTATCGTGCCATTGTTTCTGATGGTATTGTTAAAATGATGGTATTACAATCCTTTGCGATGCGCTCTATTGCACTTTTTGTGAACATGGGATAGGAAGAAACTAGGAGAAAGAGGAAAGCGTAAGAAAGAGATAAAGAGACATGGAAAGATGATGAAAGCGACTGATCTTTTAGGAAGAAAAACAAACCCTTTAAAAGCTTCTAAATTCTATAGAGCACTTTGATGTTTGGAAACAGAAAGAGATGCATGCACAACCTGGATGCAAAATGATGCTAGTATCTTAGCAACCTGAAGATACTTTTGTTATAATGTGAGTTAAAAATCTATTAAGAATATGATCTAGGAAATGGATTGGTGTTATTATAGATTATTATTATAGATTGCAACTAAAAGACAGGGAGTGCTATTCGACTACACTAACGCTTTCTAATAGCATGAAGGTTGCTACTCTGTCAGTGGACAAATAATGGTAAGTAGTGGTCTTACCTGCATTGGCTGCAGATATGTAGACTAGGTAAAGAAATATAAATTATTAACGTTAGTTAGTCTGTTAAAATGTTAGCAAACCAACTTTAATAAGTGAAGGTGAAATGAGTACTGCAAAGATGGAGTTCAGACCAATTATGCCTTCTAACTGCCTTTAACCACAAACATTCAGGTGTGCTCTAAAAATAACTATTGTCTCCATAAGCTTTCTTTTTGCAACCAGGAAGTGTGGCTGACATCAGGGTGACAGTGTACCACTTATGGGTCTATTGGGAGAGTGAGAAAGAAAGTTAGAGTGAGCCTGATAGACAGACAGTCCAGTCAGCTCATGAGCAGTATTATAGTGTGATGAGATGCCTGTGTTTATGTCATTTAAATACATAAGACTCTTAAAAGTGAAATGTTAGAGACAGACTCTCACTTTCATTTTGGAGGCATGCAGTACTGCAAACACAAACACACACATTGCACATCACCTCAGGCCTATCCTGCACACTGTACAGCAATAAATAAGAGTCATGTGTAACAGGAATCCTGCACTGTGGCCAGTGGCGCAGCTGGATCTGGGTGTGGACACAGTGTTCCCTACTGCATGATTGTGGTTTAGGACGGCCATTCATTACGTACACTCCCTCTCTCACGGTTTTCTCTCTGTTCTCTCTTTTAGTGTAATGCATCTACAAATTAGTCTCATCGAAAACAATTGTGTGCAAAATAAAGAAGGTGCTATTGTCCTTATCATGTAGCTTCATCTTGCTATTAGCTCTTTTTTATTTAATAGTACAGTATGTAGCTCTTCAATTTTTTCAAAAGTGTCTATAAGATTTATATATTTTGGGCAAATGAATACTGTTCATTGTTTCTGTTGTTACAGCACCAACAGGAAAAAAAAAACACTCTCAATCCACTGAGATTTTTGGTTTCTATGATTAGAAAGCTGTAGCTGATTCTAGAATCTAGATCTTTTAGAAGTATAAGCCTTTATTACTATCACAGCAGAGTGAAATTCACATTTCCCAAATGATGAGGTTGGGGTCAGAGCACAGGGTCTGGCATGATACAGCAACCCCAAAGCGGTGCCTTGCACAAGGGCCCAACAGGGGCAGCTTGGCAGTGCCAGGGTTTGAACCCCAATCTTCCAGTCAACAAGCCAAACCACTTGAGCCAGCACTACCCCGTAGGTAGTCTGATGGCCGTATGTATGTTGCCCTTGCTATTTATTAAAATTTTTATGCATATTTTCAGGTGTGTTTTATTCCGTTCTGAAATGTTGCAAGTCCTTGGAGAATTCTATGTTCTTCTATAAGGTATTATACAATATATGACAGTGAAGCTTTTTAATGGTGCAAAATACAATATGATGCAGCTGCAAAATTCACTCCCACTCTTACTAGAAATGAATGTTCAATTTATTAAACTTGTAACTGTACACAGAATTTGCACTTCAGATTAAATGTGTGCTGTGTGAAGCACAAACTGAGGTTTAAAAGCTGCTTTTATGTGGTAGAGATAACAGGCAGAAAAGGAACTGCAAGTAACCAATAAATTAGATTCTTATTGAACAAAGTCTCTTGTGTCAGAACACTGTGCACTTTATACAGACGATTTTCTAATCAGACTCTAATCTGATCTGTAAGCCTGCAGTGTACAGAATTAAGACAAACACATTTACATTTTATGTAATTGTAAAAAGTTAGAAAAATGACTTATGACCATGGTTGTCAGATCTGAGATAAAATCAGTTCATAACACAAACAGTTCTATCCTCATGGATATTTTCAGAATTTAAGACATACTGTAGACCAGCTTTGAGGATAAACTATGTATCTGGCAACACTACACAGCTCTCAGCAACACACATGGGGCTAATTTACTCATGTTTTAAGGAGGTGGACAAAATCATAGAAACCTGGCAGCTACTAATTAAGCAAGGTGTATGTAGTAGTTACAAAACAGAATATGTAATCAGCTGCTCTTTCCATTTCTTCAACCTTTTTACTCTGACATTTTTGCAAATGCATATGGATGAAGCAATAAGTGCACTTTGAGTGCTGAAGTATCCACATTGCTTAAATGGTGTGTTTTGATTGCAGATTTGTATGGCAGTTACATAACATTCAGGGTCTTTCAGATCTACTTCTGAGTGTGAGCTGTACAAACTGATTCAAAATATTTTGTGTAGTTGATTAAGGATGCTTAATTAACCAATTCTTCCTAAAAACATTTAGTTTGTTTGTTTCCTTAGGGGTAGATATATGAGCAGAGAGAGAGAGAACAAGAGAGAGGTGGCAGTGGAAAGGAAAAAAGCTCTAAAGATGACAGGTTTAAAAAAAAAAAAAACCTTAGCAAGAAAAAGAAAGTATGCATCGTCTTTGGGATAAGACCAGAGAGTGCAATTATAAATCAATACTGTTCCACAACTGGTTGCAGTTTCCATTTACTTGTCACAAATATTTTTTAAGGATACATGACATTCTGATACTTACAATACGCTACTTATCAGTAAGCTGTAACTAGAATATTCTACATAGCTGCTTATGTGCTCTGTGCCACCAGAATGGCCAAAAATATATACAGTATATATATTATATTCTCCTTAGTTAGTCTCCATAGTTTCCTTTTGCTGATTAGTAGCCATCCTAAATGTACCTAGTTGAATAAACTAAATTTAAGAAACAAAAAAAGCACAAAACGAAATAAAGAAGTAATAAAATATGCTTGTGCAGATTTTTTTTACATGTTGTGACAGTGAATACATTGTAGGATGGAAAGTGATGCACTAAATGTACATGATACATGTAATAACAGTAAAATTGCAGTTTGCAGGATGACATGGAGTAAAAGAGTCTTTATGGATTCCATAGTGATTTGAACGATGGTCATGTCCGTATTGAGGAGTTTTATGGCCTGAGGAAAGAAGGTACTCCTGAGGCTTTGTGTTTTAGCCACCAGACTACAGAAGCTCTTGCCCTTATTGCTCCTGGCTGATAAATTTACTAGAGTCTTTGGTGATTAAAGCAGCTTTGGAATTGCATCTGGTGATCCACAAAATCCCTTACCAGTATTTATCAGTTATTGAAAATGAATTAATGATTTATTTCATGATTTGTCTTGGCATTTCTGATGCAACTAATCACTGCAGATTTTTTTCATTTTTCCACTTCCTAAGCTTCACACTTACTGCCAGTATGAACTACTATGCCAGGTAAAGTTCACTGTGGAAAAAATGTGATGTATCAAGTGCTACTGAGCTCAGGCTACTGTCTGTTTTGAGTTTCTGTGCATTCCTTCAGGTTCTCAGTTTGTACTCAATTTACAAAAACATACATTATGGTGTATTGGCAGCTCGAAATTGGCAACAGACTCTGACTAATGCAATTTCAAACATAAATGACTGAATGTCTGCATCAAGTGCTGTATGACAGTTTGACAGCCAACTAATGCAGATGGAAAACATTGCAGTGATGACAAATGAACATTTGTCCTGTTCATCATTAGACAGTCCAACTTAATAAGCAGTATTTACAACACAAATTGACTCATTTGAGTCTTTGTCCTCTTCTTATTTCTAAATTGACATTCTGACATTCTGTATTGATACCGAGTTAGTATTAACCCTTGTATGGTGTTCGTATTTTTGTTACTCAGCCAGTGTTCGTGGGTCTGGTGGAGCCACTGCATTTTTGGGTTTTTAATTCAACACAATCAAAAATTTTATGTTAAAATACTCTACAGATGTTTACTTCATCCATTACAAGCAATATAAACAGCATACTGTATATGGTTAATATTTGCCCTTTATTACATCACATTTTTAATTAAAGTGCTACTTGTTTTTTTTTTTGTTGTTTTTTTTTATAAAATGTAATTTAAAAAAAGAAAATCAAAGTTATGAGTGGAAAAAAATCACCAAATTTACACGGAAGCAAAGTTTTTCAAAACTACCGATGTTTATGAATATGGGTCCCACAGACCCGAACAACATACAAGGGTTAATCGGTATTAATTTGTATAATTCATATAATTCATAACAGGTTTCAAAGAATTGTCTGAGGTCTGTCATGATTCCACTTCTTCTTCTTAATATGCAGTATTTCCAACACATAGGGCTACTAATACAAGTTTAAAATCATTGTCCTCTTCTAATTTTTAAATGATCATTGCTTTTATACTACATTTTGGACACTTTTGCTGTTACCCAAATCTGAATGTGATTGTCCTTGCAGCTTTGGCCTGGTTTCAGACTTGCTTGATTCTGTCAAACCACAGTGCATTTGTATTCTTATGTCAACACAAATGTGCATGCAGAACACAACGCATCTCACAATGCGATTTTAGTAACCTTTTTTTTGGTGCTATTATCGGTGCCCAACTCTTTTGTGTCCCACACCATTCTTCTGTGTACTTATGGTATACATCTGTTTTGAAAGAAAGGATGTCATAACTTTTTACTGTAATACACATGTGCAGGTTACTTTACTTCCTGAACAAATGTTAACCAAAGTGTGAGTTGCTCTCACATTTAATCGCAACACTGTAGACTAGACCTACAGGTAGTCTTGGGTTTGGTATCGTAGTGTGCTTCCCAGTCCACATGACAGCTTTCACAATGTCAACTTTTCATGTGTACCGTGATCTGTTTCAAACGGCCACTGTGAAAGCCCCCTTAATCTCAGTATTTATTCCTGTAAGAAAGACATGCGTATTTTAACCTAAAAATGAGATGTCTGGTTTTATTTCAAATTTCAAGTATTAACTTATTACTCACTAATCACTGCATCCTAAGCATACACAACAATTGTAGTACTTTAATGGAAACCAGCACAACAAACACAGGTAGTGTACAAATAATAATAAAATCCGTGTTTGGATTTGTAGATTTCTGCTGTGCTTGACTCTGACAAATTGCTGTTTCATTTCTTTCATTTCATTTCACTGTAGTGACAAAGCAGTGCATATATCCTGCAAACTACAGGTAGCATACTTAACATACTGTCACCTGCAAAGCAGAGCCATTAGTCGATTTGTAATCAAATTATGTACTGAAATGTTTTAGAATGAATAAATTGGTCAAAATGTATTTTACTGAAGCAAAAACTAATGAATGTGTCATCCATGTGTCATATGCACCACTGTATAGTGCAAGTGTACACAAATTGTATCACCTAATGTAGGGACCTACCGTACAAGTACACTAAAAAAAGAAACGTTAACTGTGCATTAATACATGAGAAATGGGAGATGAAATTTCTCTTGGCATGAAAGTATATACTGTATGAGTTTTTTTTCTTTAATTAAGTAGCTGACCTAATTAAAAATGATATTCTATAGTTAAAGCAAAAATGTAGCATTAACGTAAATAGGTTCAACTCACAGCAGCAACCTGTGACTGTATTAGCCTATAGATCCTTTAATATATTTATATTATTTATACAATTTACTATTCTTTTTCCCAGAAGTGTCATATTCTAGTTTCAGAGAAGCGATAATAATATATTACTTATTTATCTGGCATGTTCTCTCCATTCTTAGGTGCTTTCGTTCAGGTACTCTGCTTCCCTCCATCAATTTGAAGCTATACACTGTAGTCTCATTGACATCTGTAAATTGTCTATAGTTTGTGAATGGGCATGTGAGTGTGTGTAAATGGGGGATGCGTGATTGCCCTGTCATAGGTTAGAAACTATGTAGGAGTACAGACAATGGATGGATGGATGGATGGATGTATGTTTTGGCCCTTCAATAGATCACAAAATACTGATGTAGCTTAAACTTAACTTTAAATGTTGCTGCCAATTGCATCTTTCTCTTAAATAATTACTTTGGCAGCAACTACATTACCATAAAACATTGTGGTTAACAATGATGATAATTTTTATTCAGAATAATAAAAAAATGTGC
>NC_062539.1:8416209-8496209 GCF_022655615.1 Tachysurus fulvidraco
TAGCTCGGTGGTTAAGCTCTTTGCACCCCAGATTCACCAAGCTGTCACTGCTGGGCCCCTGATCAAGGCCCTTAACACTTAATTGCTAAGTTGTATAAATCGAAATAAAAAATGTAAGTCACTCTGGATAAGAGTGTCTGCTAAATGCCATAAATGTAAATGTATAATGTTAAAGCTGCATTGTGACAATAGAAAATATTAAAAGCATTATGAATAAAAATTGATTGAATGAATGATGAAATAAATAGAATCCTGCATGCCTTAAGCATATAAAGTCATGCAATCATGTCCATAGCATGGAGCCTGACATTAATCATTGACCACTGACTACATTAAATCCTGATGTGTTTCTTGCTAACACTGTAGCACAGTTGCAAAAAGCCACTTTTTCACACTTTACATGGTATGGATGACGAAACTGGTTGGCTTTTCTGTGTTTGTTAAGAAACAAATGCCTAGACAACAGGTACTTTATGTTTTTATTTCAATATTATTACTACTAACTAGTATTACTAGTAAAAAGTGGAAAATACCTGTCTATATTGAAGTGTATGTGAAGCCTTGAAAATGTTTCACAGCATTTCTGAACCTTCTGTAGAAACCACCCTAACTTCAAAGTGTCACACTTGGTAGAAACCATCCTAAGTGCTGTTATTGAGCTTCTGCATTGCTAGTTCAATCAGTCAACCAACCACACACATTTTCTCTCCACAGTCACCAGTGTGGTGGAAATTGTATTCTATTAATCAAAGATAATAGTTCAAGTGATCTTTCCCTAAGTTGCACAGAAGAACACAGCAGAGTCCTGAGGAATATCAAACTTCTTATATAATACACTTGCAAGTGTGAAGTCAGTCTGTCCCAACCTAAGTCTGAACAGAGTGAGTTACTTGGATGTAAGGCAGTTCTCCTTTTATGCATGGCACTATGTGTGTGTCTTCCACTGTTCGTGACTTCCTCTAATCTTGTCTTTGCACAAGCACTGCAACGGTCACTCTGTTATTTCCACACACCTGCAGCCTGCAATGTTCTTGTCTCTTCAGCCTAGTGTGCAACTGGAAACAGTTCAGCTCCCCTTTGTTACTTTTTTGCTGTTCCTAGTTTTTGGTGTGTGAGCGTATTGGTACAGAATGTTCAATGTTAATTTTTGTCATTCACAACATTTTCTATTGCACCAGTTAGGCATTTGTTGGGTCCCCTGTCAAATCAAGGTTACAGTAAATACTGTAGGAGAGACTGCATTTCACTCCTGGCCGGTCTTCTTTTTTATTAGACTAGTGCAACTGATCCAGAATTCAGCTGCAAATCATGGATGATTTCCTACAAAGCTAGATCAGCTCCCACCTACCTGCAATCACTCATCAAATCGCGGCATGCTTTTTCCACACCATTCCACAAGGCACAATGAAGACTGAAGTCTCACACCTTTGTGAACACTTCTTATGTCTTACTGCACTTCTTTTCACTGTACTAACTGTGACATCTTTCTCTACTAACTGCTATGCAACAATGTTTAGCCTTATGGTATTCATAGAGCATAGCCTGTTTGCACCAGTGTGAAGATATATTTTCAACAGAGACTTCAGTAAGTTATTCTGGATAAGAGCATCCACTAAATGTTAAAATGTAAATGTAGAACAACTGTTTGTTTTCAGCCAGTCCATACAACAGGTCCCTTCTGTGATATGACACTCTAAAGAGGATTTGCTCCAGGAAGTCTTCGAGCATCACCTTACACCTTCTCCAGTTAATACTGGCCCTCCAAACAGCGATGTAAATCCAACAAAGGTGTATAAAATTATAAAATCTAAATTATAAAATAACTGTCCCTGACAGTTATTATGTGTTCATAGACCCAGAATAACACATAAAAAGGAAGTGTTTCATTATCAGTATAAAAACACAGACAAAAACCATTAAGAAGAATTATAGCCAGCATACCAGACCCACCATCATACCACCCACTACCAACTGTTGAGTAAAAATAAAGATAAAGGATAAGGGCTCTACAGCTGTGTGTTTTGTATAGATTTTGTATATACTTGTATAGACAGAAGCAATCTTTTTTATGCTGTTACTTGATAAACATGGACACACTAACTTATGTGCAAATAAAAGGCCACCACTTTGATCACTTCGAGCACATTTGCTATGAACCGTGCTGTTTTTAGCAATGATGAGCAGTGGAGTGTGTGCTTAATATTGTGTGAGAGGAAAGTGGTAGCAAGATAGATGCCAAAGCCCAGAACAATCTGTGCATTGTTTCCTATGCCAGGGATTACACAGCAGCATGCTTCAAGCAGTCTGTGTGTATGTGAGAGTATGTGTCTGTTTCTTGGCTTTTTGTGCCTCCATATTTTTTATGTCTGTCTGTGTGCTAAAAATGAAGACTGTACATCTTTGTGCATAAAAATATGCAAGGTGTAGAATTAACAGGACTTTTTATGACCCCCTCCCCTTTTTTTTTGAAAGGACCAAAATTAATTGGAAAAACTAACAATCAAGAAGATAACGAAACTGTTGTTTTTAATACATATATTTTTGGTTGTAAATCCTAAAGTCTGGCTGATGTCTGGAAACCACTATTCACAAGTCACTGGGTTTCTTATTCTAATTAACTCAGTTATCATTTATGATTATATAATTTGATTATATTCATTTGCATTTTGAATTGACAGGTGAAGCGAATATCATTGATATTCTTATTATATTCGCACCTGTCAAGGGGTGGGCTACATTAGGTGTCAAGTGAACAGAAAAATGGGCAAGTTAAATGATCTGATCAAGTCTGACAAAGGAAACATTTTGATTGCTTGATGACTGGGTGTGAGAATGAGCATCTCCTAAACAGCAGGTCTTGTGGGATGTTCCTGGTATGCTGTGATTACCTATCTAAAGTGATCCAAGGAAAGACAGATAAAACAAATGAACTGTTACAAGGCTAGCTTATCTGGTTTAACCCCACAGAATAGCTACTGTATCAGAAATTGCTTATGAAATTATCTGGCTTTGATAGAAATTTGTCATATAGAACATACAGGCATCACAGCTTGTTTGTAGCCATGAACTGCCCAGACCTCAAAGTGCCCATGCTGGGAGTTTTGTACAGGTTGTGTAAGTATGTGAAAGGCCTAAGTCACCTTTACATCAGTGTCCACCATTTAGTATATTTGGGGCAACTTATAAAAAAAAAGAAAAAAAAAAAGAGAGAATTTAGTGGCATTTAACAGTAGGCAGGTGGTGTGTTTGTGATAACATGTGTGCAAAAAAAGTAACCGTATAGAGTGCCGCAACATACAGAATAGTATATGCATACACTTACATACTGCCTTAAAAACATTACTAAAGTATGCTTTGTTCTAAAGTGCACTAATACACTTTCCAAAGTTTTATGGAGTTTAATCTTTATCTAATCTATGCTAAGCAAGATACAGTGATAGCATGTTCTAAACATCTCCAGTTTAATTCCAAGGGACGTCTTTTAAACAGTAAGGCTGGGATTCTGAGCATAAAGGTGTTTGATGAGTATTCATTTATATATCAGCCTACAGGCAATGCTAAGACTTTTTTGTTGTCTTCAGTAACTCTTTCAAACAACTTTTGGTAGAACCTATTACCTCAAGTGTTCTACACTTGGGTATTCTTTAAAAGCGATGCAAATAAATACATTTTAAAAAGGAAATTTAAACTAAAACTGACTGGGAACAATATCAGGTAATTAAAGCAATATCAGGCAAATAAACAAATCAGTGTGACATCATCATTCATGAAATTGTCAAATCAGCCACACAATGTGGCACAATGCATAAAATTATGTAGATGCTGATGAAGAGCTTTAGGTAATATAAAACAAACATCAGAATGGAGAAAAAATGTGAGAAAAATAAAATTGATTAAGACATGGAATAGTAGCTCAGAGGTTAAAGAGCTAAACTACTCTCAGGTCCATTAAGCTGCCACTGCCGGTCCCTTGATCAAGGCTGAAGAAAGGCTAAATTATATATTTCTACAATTATCGATCTAGATTTTTTATGCACAATTCAAATTGTTGTGGAAAACAAAAAACATCCAGCAAGCAGGGGTTCTACAGGTGGAAATGAGTTTATGAGCAAGATCAAAGTAGCATTGCTTGATTGGTCTGAGTTGACAGGGTGAAAAAGAAAGAAAGAAAGAAAGAAAGAAAGAAAGAAAGAAAGAAAGAATATAATACTTTAAAAAATCCTTTATAAATATATCCTTTCTAGAGCATATATGTGCAAGCCATATACAGTATAAGTGAGGAATTCTCTGCATTTACACATAAAAGATTAGATTAGATTAGATTAGATTAGATTCAACTTTATTGTCATTGTGCAAGGTACATGTACAGAGCCAATGAAATGCAGTTAGCATCTAACCAGAAGTGCATAGATGGCTTATTTACAAGTGGCAGTGTAATAAATAATAAGCAGCAAACATCAATGGTGTACTAAGGTATATAACACTTGTAGAAAACATTGTACCCTAAGACATTGCTACAATCATACACATTTTTCAAAATACTGTAAATACCTTTTTACTCAAGACTGTAAGGTAAGAAGTATAGTTAGCTAATTTGTTGAGAGAAACTGGAGATGGAACAAAAGATTATTCTCCTGCTGCTTATTGTCATTGTGCCCCTGAGCAACATGGATCAAACACAGCTATGTAAAGTGACCTTTGTGGGTCATTACCAAATGCCTGTAAGGTAGCCTTTGGTGAAGATGTACTTTAACTGCTCTCAAGTGGCTACTGCATGCTCACTGACCTTGGAGCGTATAATTTTACTACTATAGCTATTTTTATTTTACAGAATAAAGTTTTTTGTCTTCAAAGAATGCCACTTCAGAGGAAACTCTACAAAATAATAACTTCCTTGTCTCTGTTATTTTTTTTAGAAGGACTTGAAAAACACTATAAACTATATTTGAATCAAGTATGTCAGTAACCACAAAATATATTACTTAAAGAGTTCCTAAGGACACAAGGTGATTGTACTAGAAGTGTGCATTAGTCTTTGGGCTAATTCCAACTCCAAACCCCTTCGACTTTATGACCCCCTTTCACTTTGTTGTAATGACTCGTGTGACTGTCATTATGTTCCATACAGAAAATAATAAAATCTGCCACACAGTTCATAATTTACCTGTGGTCATTTTCCATGTAACTCAATCTGCACCTGTCCTCACTATAACAGTCCAGGGGTACTTTTCTGGTCCACTGAGACCACTTGTTTCACATATCTGTCCTGCAGGCACGGATACATGAGAGACCACTTTAATCTATACATCATACCCAATATCATTCCAGCTAAGCAACAATGAGAAGGTCAAAGGAAGAAAAAAAAACAAGAAATGGTTAGAAGGTTAAAGAATAAAAAAAAGAAAAAAAGAAGGTGAGGTCTTTCCATCATTTGAAGCTGTCACCCAAGGCCACAGTCTCCCTTGTAATAATTCAAATAGCAATGGCATCACAGCCATGCTAGCTTTTAAGACTAGCTTCTATAGACGTTGTAGAAGGTTAGCAATGCTGAACAAACTATCAAAAGGAAAACAGATAAATAAAGGTAGACGTTTCTCAGAGGCAATGTTTGTATAGACGACAATAGCGAGCCATTAATTCTAGTTTGGCTCAGACAGGCCATGGCTGTATAGAACTAATGCTCCCTCGAGCAATGCAGCCATATAGCACTGTCGTCCTGCTTATTAGCATGCTGGAGAAAAGAAAGGATGAAAGAAGGATTGAGACAGTAACACTGAGGATAAAGTCTGAGGGATAGAAAAGTGCAAGGAGACACAGGCTGTTGTCTTTGGTAACATCTGTGTTGTGGCATCTGTTTCATTTCAAGGTCATCAATGCTCTCTCTCTCTCTCTCTCTCTCTCTCTCTCTCTCTCTCTCTCTCTCTCTCTCTCTCTGTCTCTCTCTCTGTCTCTGTATCTCTGCCAGTTGTAACACATGGTGTCATAGAGCTCATATTGTTGATCCTGATGAGCAAAAAAAACAGAATGTTCTAGGAAATGGTTGAGAAAGATATTATAAATAAATACAGAGGAGCATTAAGATGGAACGTTGTTGGAACAGCAGTGTTATAACAGTACATAACACCTGCAGGGTTTTAAAATCAATGATGCAGACGATTCCAAGAGCATCACAATAAAACTTGTTGATGAGCAATATAATACCAGTTTAATTCTTGACAATAATTGCTGGTAATATGCTGGTAATCTATGTTTCGAGCCGTTATCTTGCACCAAGAAGGATTGAAGGCTTGCTGCTGCTGCTGCTGCTGAGGAAGGCTCCATGTGGACAGCCTGGAGATACATGGGATTGCTGTGGATAGTACCACTTAGAAACCATAAAGAAAGCTTTTGACTGATTGACACAAACAGCTTGGCACTCAAGACTCCATTAGTTCGTAAGACTGACTTCATGTTTAAAGAAGATCCACATCTACAAGATGAAATGTCCTGATTATACAACTGAATTTTTTGATGACACACTACACATATATTTAGATAGATTTAGATAAATTATAATCACACATTTGGGGTCAAATAGATAAGGATGGGTTCCCTTTTGTTCCTCTCAAGTGTTATATATATATATATAATGTGGGCTGGAGCTTTATATCGGATAGCTTTGCTATAAACAGTATAGTACAGTATATACTGTAGCGTAAAACTGCCTCGTGACAATTTCCATCGATAAAAACTCTAAACTAACATTTTATTTAAATCTCTGAATTAAGCCTCTTGAATTTCTTAAATTAAATCTCTAATGTCAAAATTAAGAAAATTATGTTTTAAGAAAAAAAAATTGTTTTAAGTCATTTTAAATATTAAAGGCATAAGGGCATAAAAGACAAATTGGATCCTAGATCAGAGCCTTCCTGAAATTAATGAGGTTACTCTCGTAGTGACTATTGTTAATATTGTCATAAATATACATATAATATGTACCGGGAACCGAAGAAGAAAGTGACAGACAGAGATCAAATCCAGCCCCCTGTCCGCTGTTTATCATTTGATTGTTTTAGGTCTTTGTAAATCTGGTGTGAGAAAGTCACATGCAAGGTATTAATACTTTAACCTGCATATCCTAATCTCTCAACTTATTCCATTTTTTTTATATTTAGGTATCGGACCTTATATGTTATTATAAATGCCCTGGGCCTGTTTGGTGTTAGAATGTATTAGAATATATTTTTTATGAAAGAGGAAAGAGGTCTTTTACTGGCAGGTTAAATTGAGGAAATTGCAGATGTTGACTATGCCATAATATTAACCCTTGTATGTTGTTCGGATTCTGTGGGACCCATATTCATAAACATCAATAGTTTTGAAAAACTTTGCTTCCTTGTAAATTTGTTGATTTTCTTCCAATCATAACTTGATTAAATTTGATTTTCTTTTTTTATTACATTTTATTAAAAAACAAACAAACAACAAAAAAACAAGTAGCACTTTAATTAAAAAATGTGATGTAATACAGGTAAAGGGCAAATATTAACCATATATGCTGTTTATATTGCTTGTAATTGGGATGAAGTAAACATCTGTAGAGTATTTTAACATAAAATCTTTGATTGTGTTCAATTAAAAACCCAAAAATGCAGTGGCTCCACCAGACCCACGAACACTGGCTGAGTAACAAAAATACGAACACCATACAAGGGTTAACCTTGGACATTTTTGACCTTTAGGTTTTGTAACCAATTCCCTTGTCTTTTGCCTATACTGTATGTGCTTCATCATCACTGAATTGGAATTTTCTACATATCTTGTCTCTACATGCTGGTGAAGAGCACAAAGCACTTGTGCATAGGTCGTTAAATTAAAAGTTCAATGGATCAGTGAATCAGATAAACCTACTCTGCAGTCTGTCTTGACTTGTCTATTGGATCCACTGTCATCGTTTTGCTTATAACCAAGTCTTTTCTCTGGGTCCTGTATGTGAACTGAATGTGAGCTCAACACCTGTCACCCATCCATACTAAGGTCATCCAACCCTTCATATTTTATGGTGCATTTTGACAGCACTAACCTCCTGCCCTCAATCTTTCCCCACCTTTTCACAACATATCAAGTATCCCTCCTTCCCTACTCATTCACTCATTCAAGTCATCACAACCTTGTGATTTGTGATATGTTATATGTTATATGCCCTTCACTTACTTTATATTCAGGCCCTGAGATCATGCTCTGTTCATGGTCATCATAGTGACAAGACCCTTGTGTTTTTGATGACACGTCTGTACCTGGTTTTATAGGCACAACATAAATTAAGCAACGTGAACTCTGACCCAGAGAGGATCAATCCATTTGTAAATTCCATATTCTATGCAGTGTGTCAGAGCAAGAGCTAAGGGACTGAAAGTAGACTACATACCTATTGCTTCTGTGTGTCAATAGGTCATGACCAATATTTTATCATCTATCTTGATTGCATGGGTCAAATATATTGCACTATTTTTTCTTCTCCAGTTTAGGAAGTATAATAAAAAAAAAAAACGTTTTAACGGAAAACTATCCAAAAATGATGTTTCTAAGCTTATTTTTAAAATATGCTCCCTGGTCACTTATACACCTGCTCGATTGTGAGATGTATAAAAGTATGTAGATACAGGTCAAGAGGTTTAGTTAATAGCAAACTGTTATCTACCTGGTGCAAAAAAAAAAAAAGATCTCAGTGGCTGTGGCTTTGTTGTTAGTGCCAGACAGGCTAGTTTAAATATTTCATAAACAGGTGATCTCTTTGTATTTTCATGCATAACCATCACATTAATGAGAGAGGTCAGAAGAGAATGGCTAACCTGGACTACATGGACTACAAAAGTAAGGTTACAAGAAATAAAATAGCAACTGTTTACAGTCATAATGGGCAGAGAGCTACAGCAGCAGTGCACCACAATGAGTTCCACTCCTGTCAGCCAAGATCAGGAAACTGAGGCTACAGTGGACACAGGCTCACCGTAACTAGACAACTAGACAGTTGAAGCTAAAAAAATACCACGCTATGGCTATTTCTGTCTTTAACTGTCCAGTTTTAGTGAATCTGCACCCACTTTATCTCCAAATTCCTGTTTTTGCCTGACTGAAATGAAACTTAATGTGCTCTTCTGCTATTGTGCTATT
Source organism: Tachysurus fulvidraco (assembly GCF_022655615.1). NCBI lineage: Eukaryota > Metazoa > Chordata > Actinopteri > Siluriformes > Bagridae > Tachysurus > Tachysurus fulvidraco. The sequence goes on from NC_062539.1 coordinate 8,425,363, forward strand.
GTTTTCTGAACCACATTCACTGTAATGTTGTTGGTTTTGTAACAGCTTCTATTCAAATTTGTATTCTGTTACAACCCTACTAGATAGATATCTCATAATTGAGCAAACTACCATGTATTCTCATTTGCATTGCACTTTGAGGGGAAAAAAAATCAAAGAAATATTAAGGTAACAGGCTTGGCTGATTGATATTCAGGAGGATGCTAGCATTAAATTATTATATTTTGATGGGTTTTGGTCAGATCTATTATTGTACATGACAATCAACCACATTTATAATGAAAGTCAAGCATTTTTTAAATGGTGGCTTAATTTTAACGATGCTCATTCATCACCTAGATAATTCAATCAATCTTTTTAAATCCATTGAAATGCTTTAGCCTGGCCTTGTTTGCATGAAGTGCTTGATAAATATTGTCTACTCAATTTACAATAGGCAAAGTACATTGTGCAGGGACACATTTATTCCTAACTACCCAAAGGTTCAGCTGGTGAGCATCTATGCACTATTCAGGCCTCCTCTTTGTAGAATTAACCATTTCACATACAGAATAAAAGTCCCTGTGACTGAAAATCCGATATTTACTGGCCTACTATTTAATGGCTGTCTGGATGACAGGTATACAAAAATGTTTGAAAAGACCAACACACACACACACACACACACACACACACACACACACACACACACACACACACACACACACACACACACACACACACACACACACACACACACACACACACACACACACACACACACACACACACACAGAAAATGTCAAAATAGCTTTTCCTGGATTCACTGGATTTGCCATGCAATTTCTGAAAGTAATTGAGTTCCCAAACAAAAGTGGTTAACAATATATATATATATATATATATATATATATATATATATATATATATATATATATATATATATATATATATAGTCTCCTGTATTAGTTCTAATCTTATCTTTCTCTCTCTGTTCTTGATTATACTTCATGAGACAGGTCACAATCTGTTGCTCTATGTATGGTGCGATGTTGCCCGGAGACTTGGTATTCAGATATTCTGCAGCTTTTGATGCCTGTATAAACTAAATCTCTCCCCGTTCTGCTATCACTCTCATACACAAAAGAACAACACAATACAAAGTTCACAAGCAGTCACTCAAACAGCTTTTCACTGTACTGCCTGCTAAGCTGCAGGATTCCAGAACCATAACTTCCTAGAAACAGAGAAGCAAACACAATTTAACGGCCATACTTTTTCCCCAGACAGATTTTTTTTTCACTTTGCCCTGTTCCCTATTTTACTTTTTTAGTGCCATTTTGGACAGACCATTAAGATTCCTTAGTCACATTGTTGCCTGTTGTTTATAGACCTGGATAATCGGTTAGCACGGCAGGAGACAAATACCAGTTTAATCAGTTTAATACCAGTTTTTTTCCATTGATTACCAGCCATGTTTTAATTTTCTCTGTAATTACCTTAAAGCACTGAATAGCCTACCAATATATATGAAAACCTTAGAAGTATTAAGTCATGAAGTATAGGCAGGTGGATATAAGCATGAGCTTAGTTTTATTAACAATCCTGATCAGAAGACAAAGTCATGGTGAACCAATCAAATAGAGAATTGTTGGATAAACAAAATGAAGATAAAGAATAAACATAAAAGTCAAAGCAAACATTCAGAATAGCAAAAGCCAAAAAAGATGTTAGATAGTGATTAGCTTTGAATACTCTGGGATGAGTGAATGTAAATGTGATGGGTGTAAAAAAGAAATAAACAGGAAACTGTATAGTATAATTATGTAAGTGAGAGCGATATAATGTTCATGATTGATTAGGTTGTGGTGGAACTGGTGGCTTCAGGATTGACAGTGCATCTGGATGTAAAATTCCTATGTTGTATAAACCAAATGTTTCATGCAACACAGCTAGCATACTACAGGCATATTTGGTATGCATGTACTATTTGATATATTTTGGAATATTTTGTATTTATATACTGAATTGGAATAAATTGACAGAAATAATGCTATCATAATATTACACTATTATTATAATGCTATAATAGCAAACTTGCATGCTAGTAAACCCCAAAGAAAGGTATATCCTTTTATACCCTGTTAAGGAAATAAAATAAATAAACAAACAGAAACAAACAAACAAATAAATAAATAAATAAATAAATAAATAAATAAATAAATAAATAAATAAATAAATAAGACTCTGAGCTTTATCTCACCAGATAGCACAGTGTTATGTAATTCTCCTTGCCACTTTCCCTCTCACTTTAAAGGGCTTTAAATGTCAAAGAATTTTGACTTTCTTTCATGAATTCTTATACTCTTGCTATTTGCTGTGTTTGAAAAGCAGCCCACTCATAACTGCCTACATCACAGCATGTAATCCATATTCAGGGAATTTATTTTTCCAAATAAGCAATTTCTTGCAGGACATGGCTTATATAACAATTATTTTGTGGGAGTTTATTCATATTTCATCCCATAATATCACAGTCTCATTGATTCTTGAAGAAATACAGTATAACTTTCCTGATCCTAGAAAACCTTCCTCCCAGCAATTCTGTATAACTGAATAGTGTGATACAGATGTTTCTCATACAATAGAGATTAAAAAAAGACAAAAAAAAAACAATAGAGATAAAAAAAAGTTTGGCAAGGACAATGCGCTGACAATGCGCAGATTGAACTAAGGCAAAAGATAAGCACTGAGAACACTGTTTGCCAGTTGACAAATGAAAAAAGTCCTCATCTAGGCTCTAGAGATATCTTCACTAAACCAGGTTCTTCCAAGGAAGTTTAGTTACAAACACAAAAAGATTCATTACCCAGTGCCCAAACATACATGGGATTTATTTTTTCAATAAACCGTTAATTTCTTAATATCTAAATTTAGCTATTTTTACATTACCAGAATGAGGAGACACAAATCTATCTGTATCTGCCGATATCTTATTCTATCTCTTTTTTCTATCTCTCTCTCACTCTCTCTGAGTGTGGAGTGTTGAGTGTAAGAAGTGACAGCTGGCTCTGATGGCAGCCAGACTACATCAACGTCAGACTTTAGCATCACAGGAAGTGGCAGCTGTGTGTGTTTATGCACTTGTCTGTCTCCCTGCATGACATCCTTCTTTTCTCCATATCTGCCACTGTTACCCACACCAGCATGGCACCTGTGTTTTCGTTCACTTCTTGTCTAAAAAGGAAAAGGCAGATTTTATTTGCCTTCTGAAACCACATGGTTTATTTGCAGAGTACATGAATAATTTCTGTGACAGCATAGCCACATTCCATTGGATAACCACACTGTAGCTATTTTCTTGCTATCAATATCTAGTTGTTGATTTATTAAATTCCAGTAGATCTCATCTATTATTCGGAACATGAACTCATAGTGCAGTGAACAAAGATCCAAACATCTGTCAATTTGTGGGAGCACAAGAACGAAACAAAATCCTGTAGATACAGATCACTATATACTCTCTCAATGTATATGCTATATATGCATGTTTTGCATTCATTAGTGCAGTCAATAAACAGTTATTATATTATCAAGGCTTTGTATGCTAACAGGGACATTGTCAGCTATTTTATTGTCTTTGTATTCACAGAACTTCCAAATGAACAGATCTTTCATGGCTCGACATCTGGGGCTTCCAAATATGTGCTGTTATTTTTCTGGAGCTAGTCATCCAGCAGGTGCATTGATGGACGTGGAATTCCAGGGGAGGTTGATACTGTAGCTGAGCACACATTGACAGATGTTTTGCAGCTTGATGAAACACTTTCTTTGCATGTTCGGCTCATGGGAGGACACAAGACCATTTCTCAGGTTTAGCCATGCACACATCACTGTCATAATTTCTTGATCGACTCTCTTGAGTTGATAATTGGTTTGTGAGTGATAACCAGTCCTGAGGCTAATAGACACTACTATAATTTCTATACTTATGATGTGAACTGCGACCCCATACCAGACTTACCAATGTAACCTCAGACATACTGAAATAATTGATATAGTAGCTTAGTGGTTTTAAAGCCAGTGTTTCAGTGAGAAGAGCAAGCTTAACGGATATTAAAAGACTGTTAAAACAACTAAAATAATTTGTCACAAGAAAAGGGCAAGCCTGTGATAACATCAATGGATTCAATGGATTTCAAGGGAGCATTCTGGATACTTTGGACAAACATATCTAACACAGAGTAGTTGCTTCCCAGGCTATATTTATTACCACAATGTAAATTCATAGAGCCATGTTTTAAGCAAGATGTAGGCATTGGTGAGATTGCAGAGACCAGGCTATACATTTGTGTTCTGTCTAGGAGATTATTGGTTTATAGACCTAAAACAAGCTTAAAAGGACGAGTTAGGTAGGCGAGTCATTGATAAGGATGGCAACACACAGCAGTCAGTAGCTATTTACATGACCCCTGGTTTTCCATCCAAAACATGTTTGATGTGGATTAGCATTTTCAAGGGCTGTACAATAGACTGTTAGATCCATTAGGATTAGAGTTGGACCTGTATCAATGAGCACTGAAATGAAAAACATAGTGGACCACAAAAGGAATATGTTTTTTTCAGTGAAGACATGTGCAAGGGCCATACTCACCATTTCACAGCATCACAAGGCTTATAAGAGCCTTTCTTGAAGAATGTTGGATTCTGGACTAAGCAATAAGATCACATTCCTGGTGATTTTGATGTTCAGGGGTGATCAGTTGCAGATTTTCCTGGCTTAGTGCTGAGCCATGCCTCCTATCGGGTGGTATCTGTGGACTGACAGGAAACATGCTTCCCTTTGTTAGTGAGGAGTTCAGTAGGGTGGACTGAATGGACAGTAGCAGTGTTCAGCTGTAACACAAAACCATTAGAGCCTGAGCAAATTGTCCTCACACAGTATCAGGTTGAGCTACGAGGAGAAGGTTGATAATGTAGTATTTAATAAAGTGTGTGTGTGTGTGTGTGTGTGTGTGTGTGTGTGTGAGAGAGAGAGAGAGAGAGAGAGAGAGAGAGAGAGAGAGAGAGAGAGAGAGAGAGAGAGAGAGAGAGAGAGAGAGAGAGCTATTAGGTTATAGAACACTAATTGCATGTTAGATATTGCTTGGTTACACTTGTGGTGTAAAATATTTCACTTGAATTGCTGCTGCGTCAGTGAAAGATGAATTCATCCTCACTGCGCTCCACTGTGGGTTACTGTCTCAGGATAGTAACTTATTTGTCCTTATACAATCCTTCCAACGCATCCAGCAAAGTGCTCTGGATGAGAGGAAAAGAATTTAAAGAAGCTGCTAGAGAGACCAGAGCTAAGAGACAGTGCTCCTTGAGAGAGTATCATCCAGGCCACTCCTACTTTATCTATAATACATTTAAAAGACCACATCAAGTTATATTCTGTCAGCCAAGAAGAGATATCTGAAGCTACAACGGGTACAGACTAATCAAAACTGAACAGATTAGAAAAAGGCCAGACCAGGTGATGTTTGTCCTGTGTTCAGCTGTTCAGTTTTGGTGAACCTGTACACGCTGTAAACTCAGATCCAAGTTACTGGCTGGCAGGAATGGAACAGGATGTGGTTTATAGTCACGACCTAACAAGGGAACTATGTAGATGTGATTCTACATGCCAAAAAGGTTCAACTTCTTTTTCTGTAGAACCTTTACAGTTCAGATCACAAATTATATATATATATATATATATATATATATATATATATATATATATATATATATATATATATATATATATATAAATTGTATATGCTGTGTCTGTACTTTATATAATACTAATTTTCACGAAGTTGAACTGCTATATATTGTGAGTTGCTCTTTCACATTTATATAACTTATTGGCTTAGAAGATGATTCTAAAACCCCGAGAATAAGATTGAGCTTTCTTAACAACCCCAAGTATAAGTATTTCTTGCATCACCAAGTTTCCTCTTCCTGCCAATGTATGTAAATGTCAAAAAAAAGAGGAAAGCAAACTAGTTATCTACACCAGTAGTTATTATCATATCAGTTTCAGAATGTTCACATGTTGAGTTAATCACTTCACTGTGAATGTTTCACTGATGTGTCATCTTCATAGACTTGTTTCTCCTTCAAAGCTGCTTTATCCCCGAACAAAGCATTCTTCCGAAGATGATTGTAAGTTCTGAGTGGTTGGGAGTAGCTTATTGATGCTTTATTGTCCCTTTGAGAGAAAAATTAATAAAACTCTCTTTCTCACAGTCTTAAAGACTAGGCCTAGAAAGTGAAGATAGGACTGTATGATCCCTTTTAGGCTGATTTACAATCAGTGCTCTGCTAAATGATCCTGCATTTACTCAATGTAAGAGGAACGGAAATCCATCAGCTTTAACAGGTTAACACAAAGAGTCAGCAGAAACCGTCTATCATGGTGGCCCTGATTATTAAGTGTGCATGGGAAAAGTACTTAGTCATGCTTCCTAGTGGTCAAGGGAACTGATCTTTAATTAGCCTTTCCTATGAAAAAAATCCCACTGAGAACGTAATGACCAGGGAGCTTTCTTAAACACATTCTCTCACACACAGACATGCTGAACAGCAGTTTTTATGAAACCATGGTTCTATAGCATACAAGCTGGGGGGCTTCAACTCCAAACAGGTTTCTGAGAGTAGGTTTCTTAAAGCTAAAGTGACCGTTTTTCCTTTATATCTTTAATATTATAATAGAAAGTGATTGTCTCATGTGGGTGGGAGGGCACTGTAGATAGAAAATTGTCAGGACAAAGAAATGCAATGTTGTAACTAGATTTGTAAAGTTCATTGCGACTAACTTTGATGTTGGCTTTGATGATGCAAGTATTCGCAAAGGATGGTGCTTTTGGAGGCAAGTTTACATAAGGGTTAGTGTTGCTTTTGGAGGCAAGTGGACAGAAAGCTAGGGTGCCAAAACATTTGGAGGTAAGTGGAGACAAGCATATGACATCATCCAAATACCCTTGAGGAAGTTCCCCTCATTGTGCTGAGTGTTTTGATATATCACATGTCCATGTTGTGCTCATTTTTTATTTTCACGTGACATCATGTGACATCATCAGAATACCCGTGAGGAAGTTTCCCTCATTGATCTGAGTGTGATTGGGAGTGCGGCACAACCAAAAGGCCAGTCGGTACACCAATTTAAAACTTTGTTCTGAGTATCACCCTAAAGGAGCTGGCCAAGTTTGGTTTAACCAACATAAGCCAACATAACCGAATTTGGTGCATGTGGCTCGAAAGCCCTAGGAGGGGTTACTCTTGATAAAATTTTGTCTAAGCTTAAATAGGAAAACAGAATGTTGGCTTATACAAAGCCAACATAATGAGTGTAAGAATAGTGCTCTATTACATAAATACTAAAGACACTTCAGAATAAAAATTGGCTCAGTTGCTAAATCCTTGTTGGGCTTATTAACATTGCACACCAACATTTACCTGTATCTATACTAATAAAAATGCTCTGATCTCAACATACAAAAACATGTTAAGTGGCATAAGCTTAATAAACGTTATCACTATAATGAACAGACAGTATGGAATGGACACAATGTACTCTGTAAAAATATCAAAAGGAGGTATTGCATTATCTTTCTACGATACGAGTAAACTGGTGAAACATCTGCATGATGTTTAAAAAGAATATGTTCAATGAAGAGTGCAAAGGTGCAACAACCTGTGCACATGGGGCAGTATCACTGAGCATGGAGACTGAAAGTGTGTACAAAAAAGGGCAAAGTGTGATGCACACACAATGGTATTCACCAGCACTGAACACTTCATTAATTCATTCTACCTGAGAGAGAGCACTTCACTTCAGTAACCCCGAGCACTGAGACATGTATGGTCACCAGGGTCAATAAATTGATTGTCATGACACCTTGCATCGAGTTTAATGACCACACTCATTTTGATCCATCATTATGAAGGGGTTGCTGTTCAGTACTCAATCAAAAAACAACCAAAAAAGTGGTATTGACATATTTATAGACAGCATTCATAACATAGCAATGATCAGAATTATACATACACACACACACACACACACACACACACACACGCACACACGCACACACACACACACACACACACATATATATATATATATATATATATATATATATATATATATATATATATATATATATATATATATATATAATATTAATATAATTATAATTTAATTCATTCATTAATTTTCACTAACAGAAATGATCCAGAGTGCTGTATTTGCTGTAATTTTACTTGTTTTTTTTTTTTATATTAATAAAATTAGGTTCATGAGTACGTGGAATTGATCAAACTTTCGGCAGGAGCTACACCCTAACTTCGCAAGATAATTAATTTGTAGGAATTAGAAGAAAATTGCAAATTGCATTGTCTTTTTATTCATACTCTATCATTTTTCTTAAAATGCTTTCTGCAAATGTGTTAATGTTAATGATGACAGAAACTAAGATCGCACTCACAGACACGCACACACGCACACACACACACACACACACACACACACACACACACACACACACACACACACACACACACACACACACACACACACACACACACAAATACCTAAACATGCTTTACATGCCATTTTTCCTTTTCTAAAGAATAAAATTCTTGTTGTAGCAGGTTCGTTAACTAATCATCAATCATACAAAATGGCATGAAGGCTCATTTTGAAAATTATGACAAGAAAGCCTGCAGATCTACCATTATGTTCCCATCTTTGCATAATAGTGCATGATTGGATCTCATTTTATGATACTTGGCTGTCAAACTTCCATTTTTTCATTTGTCTTTCGCTATCCATATCACACACAAACACCTCTGACATTTTACTATGTCTGTGAATTGTGTAACTGTGTAACTGTGAATAATGCAAATGTAATTAGCTGCTTGCTGACACCTGTACTGTCTAACTGTCTCACACACACACACACACACACACACACACACACACACACACACACACACACACACACACACACACACACACACACACACACACACACACACAAAGTAATCCTGAATCTACAGTATATTTTCACACTGTCAGCAACCTGTGCCAGTAAGTTTTCAATGGGAGCTAAACCCCTGTTTTTGGGTTCATTTGGGTATTTTGCATCATATTGCAGTCATTTTTGGGGTGGATACAATATATTACCTATTCAGCATAACTACAGACCAGTCAAAGTGTCTGTGGTGTCTCCTGTCCACTGCCAGTTTCTTTTACATCATGTAGACAGCCGGATTTGTGTGTGTCTCACTTACCTGGGAAAGTGAGACCTTACTATGGTAATGTTCTGCTGGAAATTCTTGGGTCCTGGCATTCATGTGGATATTACTTTGACACACACTACCTACCTAAGTATTGTTTCACCTTCATTGTGACAGTATTCATTAAAAGCAGTGGCCTCATTATGCAGGATAATGCTCCATGCCACACCGCAGAAATGATTTGAGCAACATGAAAGTGTTTCTAGGTGCTGGATAAACAAGTCTGACCCACTGAGGCCCCACCTTACAACTAACCTTACAACTTACATGATCTTATGCTAATGTTTTGGTGCCAGATACCACAGCACAACTTCAGAGGTCTTGTGAAGTTCATGCCTCAAAGGGTCAAAGCTGTTTTGATGGCACAAGGGGAACCTTTACAATATTAGGCAGGTGGTTTTAATATCATGGCTAGCTGGTGTACTTTACACAGAAAAATCACCTTTGTTTGGGTGACTGCTTAAATCAGTTATTATTACATTTGTAAATATTTGGGTTTATAACTTTTATAAAATGTTTGATATAATTCACATTATCTACAAAACAGTATATATGATAAGTGAGAAGACATAACATGTCTGGATCAATAAACTACTTTCACACTTATTATTTATTTACACTTAAGCTTTTAAGTGTAAATAATATTCAATTCAAACATCTAAGTACATTTATATATATATATATATATATATATATATATATATATATATATATATATATATATATATATATATATAACATAGTTTTACAAATTTACATGAATATGTTACAGATATATCGAGTTACTTTAGCTAGCTATTTAGCAAAATAGAGACAACATTTCTTTGCTATGCTGTGGTGGTCTGCAGGGTTACATTAATATAATATAATAATTTAATTCATTTATAAGTAAGTATCATTTAAGTTAAGATTTGAGACATTTTTTGACATTTTTTGCTTCCTGCATTCAGTTTTGAAAAAGATTATAATGTTAACAAATATAAAAAGTGACAAACACATTTCTTGAGTAACACACAGGCCTACTGATCATACTTTTTTATTTAAACAATGTTTTGTGACATGTTAATTTAATTTTGTCAAGAACAGTGCAAAAAATAAGACTAGCAACCTGTCAGCTTCCCACAGGAATAGTGCCACATGGGGAAAAATCATGATTATGTAAACGCTAGAAGCAGTGACTGAGCTTGTCAAAGAAATGTGAAAGTACAAGTATACATAAGAGGTTAATTGGACATCGTCATGTCCAAATACAGCTACACATTTCCACTTAATTTCCTTGAAGTGGCCTGGTTAACTTTTCTTTAGGTTGAAAATGTTACACAACAAAGACCTTCCCCGCAGTAAACCTGGGCAATTATCTTGAATCTCGGCCTTTATGTGAATGTCACTCTAGGTAGTTTGGTTTTTATAACTACACACACACACACACACACACACACACACACACACACACACACACACACACACACACACACACACACACACACACACACACACACACAGAGGGGGTGTTTAATAGCTCTTGTTTTTGTTTGGGAGAGAAAGCTGGTGTTACTGTAAGTGTATAATTTGTGTGTGTGTGTGTGTGTGTGTGTGTGTGTGTGTGTGTGTGTGTGTGTGTGTGTGTGTGTGTGTGTGTGTGTGTGTGTGTGTGTGTTTAATAGCTTGTGTGTAAGAATAGCTCTATAATCTAATGAGGAAATGGACTGCACTTCCCTATAGTGTATAGTTAGTTCGAATAGATGCCAATAATGCTCCATTTCATCCTGGGACCTGAATCCACACACACACACACACACACACACACACACACACACACACACACACACACACACACACACACACACACACACATTGATACAGCCATAAGAAAGGAAACAATTAAGCCAGTGTTTCTGAAATAAGATAGATTGGTGTAATCGATCCAGTTTGCCAGAACTGCTGACATCACTCTCTTTTGTGAAATATGTTTCAATACACCGCCAATAATTTCTCTGCATTTTCATAGAATGTCATGAAAAATCTCTCAGACTCAGGACACACCTGTTGCGCATCATCTCTAGTTCTCAGTTGTTCACTTCATTGATCCAACCTAATCCTGCCGTGACTTCTAACTTTATGGGTAGACAGCATGTTAGGCAGGCCAAGACTTGAGGGCTAACCCAGCTCAGACGAAAGCAGAAGGAAGATTACTGTGCTTGGCTGCAATATCCGCCCTCGCTTACCCTACATCTGCCAGGCAGATCTGGCCATGATTTAGAAGGCAAAAAAGCAAGAGGAAGATTGGAAACTGTATCTTTGTGCTGTGTTGGATCAAATGATTGGTGCATTGGTTTGTATTTTTTTGTTATTCTTATATTTCCAGTCTTTCTTAATAGCATAAAAATAAATAGAACAAATAGAATTCAAATAAAAGTCTGGCGAAATCAGCAACAAGTCCATATTGAATATCAATACCAATACTACTACTACCACTACTACTGTCAGGACTCAGCCTGGACTGTTGGCCATGTGGGTTATGTTCCTCGTCACGTGTCTGCCCCGCCTTCGTCTGCCCCTCCCTGTCTTCACACCTGTTCCTAATTGTGTCTCATTGTCTTTTTGTATTTAACTGTGGTGCATTGCCTTGTGTAGCGCGGAATCTACTGTTGTCTTTGTTTGGTCTAGTCTGCGTTATGTTTCATGTTTTTTCGTTATTAAAGCCTGTTATTTTATGGCTGTAGCTCGGACCGGCTCATCGTGGGAGCATTTTTGTTTTTTTTCCCCCCTGGACTTCGCGGGTTTGGTGACATCCGCATTTTTTAGGTGAGGGACGTCGCTTCGCAACCGGTTTCTCCGTGGGGGGCGCCGCCTCACTTCCGGGCTGCGGGCCATGTCGCCCCACTTTCTGTTCATGGGGGTTGTTGCAGGCCCGTGTTTTGCCCCGTGGATTTTCTGTTTTTTGGAGGATTTTTATTTCTTCCCCGCCCTCCCTCTCAGTTCCTGGTGTCTGAGTGGTGGGCCTGGCCGTGGTGAGACGGGGGCTGTGTTCGGCCCTCCCTGCGCGGCTGTGGACGTCGCTCGTTCCCCCTGCTCGGCTGTGGACGTCGCTCGTTCCCCTCTGGCTGCGCCGCCGTGTGCCTTGCCCCCCCCCACCTGCCTCGCCGTGTGCCTTGCTCCCCTCACCTGGACCCCGTCGGGACTATCAAGACGGGTTGGCGCGTCGGGAGCCACGCCTTGGGGGGTGGGGGTGGGGGCTCTGTCAGGACTCAGCCTGGACTGTTGGCCATGTGCCTTTTGTTTATGTTCCTCGTCACGTGTCTGCCCCGCCTTCATCTGCCCCTCCCTCCTCACACCTGTTCCTAATCGTGTCCCATTGTGTTTTTGTATTTAACTGTGCTGCGTTGCCTTGTGTGTTGTCTTTGTTTGGTCTAGTCTGTGTTATGTTTCATGTTTTTTCATTATTAAACCCTGTCATTTTTGCCATCCTGCATTTGGGTCCGCTTTTATTCTCGCGTGATGACAACTACATAATAATAATAATAATAATAATTTTTAGATGACAATCAATTTTATATAAATTATTAGCTATACATTATTTTAGTTATTTTAGAGCCCTATTATTCTCTTTTATTACTATGCTATGAAATGGAGTCACAGCATTAGGGAAACTTTATCTAACATCATATACTTCTGATACATAACAAGCAATCACTCTGATCATCAGCATCACTCACATCTTATATGCTGAAATAATGGTTTATTGCTTGATCACTGAAAAGTTTTGCCTTTTTTTCATTGTATTCAAACTACGCTGTCTTTTGCCATCTAAGTGGGAATTTGTGCATGTGATTGCAAGAATGCACAAACAGCTGTTCGTAAACATATAGAGATAAGGACTGTATAAATAATACTAGGGCAAAACATTATTTTGATATTTACAAAATATTCCTCAAATTATTCAAGCGATGTACTTCCAGCTTTTGTATTTCTTGGGATTCAGTATCACTTTTAGATTAAGATTACAGTTATAGTTACAGTTATACATATATATGTACATATATATACATACACACACACATATATATATATGTACATATATATACATACACACACACATATATATATATGTACATATATATACTACACACACACACACACACATATATATATATATATATATATATATATATATATATATATATATATATATATATATATATATATATATATATAGTTTAGAACTGTATATATTTTATTTAAAGTTTTCTTTAAACATTCTTACTCTATTGCCAACAAAATAAAATGCACAAACTTAGCAAAATGCCAAAGAAACAAAACCACTTCTTGCTTGACATTAGTAAAAATAGCTATAAATGGTCTTTATAATCTGAGCATTTATTGTAATTGGGAATATTTCCTAAAATGGCTGTCGCTGCTGGACAAAGTCTCTTTTTAAACTGCAGGATTATGGAAAAGTATCCTGTATGTATAAGCATGCTTTCCATAGACCTCTTCTTGACTTCTTCAGCAACTACTGACCTGGTCTGGCATGTTCTAATCAAGGCTCCCATCATGTTGTTTTTCAACAACGTGAACCTTGATTTGAACCCTGAAATGAATAAGTGAAACCACCGATTATTCCCCATTTTGTTAAAAATAAAAGATAAGCAAATTTCCACAACGAGACATTTTGCCAGACATTTGTATGTGTAAGGCCTGTGTCTGACCTCAAGCTTTCTAGTGGATTAGAAAAAATGAATAGTGTAATTTGTGGTGACTATGTTGGTTATGACAGTGCAGAGCTACAAGACACTAGCCAATCATCAAGCCTGGCAAAATATGGCAATGTGACTCAAAATGTGGCATGATCATTAAAAGCACATTGACCTGTTGTGTGGTCAGGGTTGTCTGCCGAGTCCAATTACTGAGCATGAATAAACAGGATGTACGTATTCTTCAACTTACTTTAATCTTACGGCTTCAACAGCCTCAAAAATGAATGCTTTTATTGTTCTTTAGTAATTATTCTTTAAGTTGTATATTTTTTTTAGTATGCTTAATATACTGTAAATATGTGTTGAGGTTATTCTGCTGGAATGTGTTAATATAGCTGAATGTAGTGTTTCCCATCAGAACAACAGGACACAGTCTGACTTACAGTATATTAGTCAGAGGCTTTCTCATGAGAATATTTTGACACCAGATCATATTTACAGACCTTTTACTTCACCCAAATGTGTCGGCCAATACGTGTTTGATGTTTGACATTTGCTGCTTTGATTTTGCATCGGAGCTAGTATTCTCATGTAGCTAAGTGGAAATGTTTTTTTTTTCAACAACTGAAAAAACACTGTAGCTGAACACATAACTGAACACTCGAATATTATGTGACAGTATATTATGTGACAGATTATGGCCCAATCCAATCCAATCGGTTGAAACTTTAGCTTGAAATATGTGAATATAAACTGGATTTACTTTTGTATAAATGGATTTTAAAGGACAATTTCGAAAGGGCAGTAATGTTTTCTGAACTTAACCTCATTAAAAATTTGTATACTTACTACTGTATACACCCATTGAGGTTTCCTCTATCACATGATCTATTCTGTCTCTCTATCTCTCTTTCTCTCACTCTCTCTCTCTCTCTCTCTCTCTCTCTCTCTCTCACACACACACACACACACACACACACACACACACACACACACACACACACACAAACAAGCCATTGGCTTTCGATAAAATGTAAAACAAAATAATAATATATACAGCTAACAACAACTTTCGCTCCCAAACGCAAACAAGAGCCATTAAGAACTTAATTCCTGTACAATTCTGTGAATGCCCTGTGCTTTCAGGACTGACACTAATGCTCTTCTCATCCATTAATAACTTTGCCTGTTTGACTCAAGGGTTCAATGTTTCTTTTTTCTGACACACAAAACGAGACTTAAGGCCCAAAGATCTCTTTTTAAATGGTATTTTCTTCACTTTCTTTAATATTTAAAATGACCCATGGGAAATGATAAAGTATTAATGCAGTCTGTTTCAGCTCAGTGGAATGGGAGAGCATGTGAGTGCTGGGATGAACGGCGGCAGTGTTGTTCTGTGGTTTGTACGAATTGCACTTCTGACTTGTTTTGTGTTTTAATGCTGGCACAAATCACAGCTCCTGTGAGTCTCTGCAGCTTTCTCTCTCCCGGCTCTCTTTTATATTCTCTTCCTTAATTTTCTCAATCTGTATTTCTCTCTCTCACCTTTCTTATCTTATCAAGAACTTGGGCAAGTGAATATTGTGTATAGTGCATTGATAGGCCATCAGAGTGTGTTTACATGCAAGTGATGGGAGTTACCATGAAACGATGCAATGAAGTGCAGAGTTTGGGGAACTACAGTACAGCTAAACGGCAGACAAACACAGAAACCCTGATGACTGACTTTCAGTGGGTTCTTCTCATTATCTAAGCTTGAGGCCAATTTTGGAGAAGCTATTGAAGTAATGCAGGGGTACAGACACCAGTGGTAGTTCATAACAGTAATAGTTTAGTCCTGTGATGTTAAGGCAAAGGTTGGTTGAATCCTAAACATGGAGTACAGAAATACCACAGGCAACACTAACAAAAAAATGAAGACCTACACAATATGGCCAAAAATATGTGGGCACATGAACATCATACCAATATGTGCTTGTTGAATATCTCATTCCAATTCTGCTCCCAGCTTTGCCTCTTTAAATATTCCAGAAGAGTGACTGTTTGAATATCTGCCTCTTTACTGTATCTAAAAGAGCATCAGTGAGTTCAGGCAATGATGTTGGGAAATAAGGGCTAGAACACAGTAAACATTAATCCAAAAGGTGTTTATTGGGGTTTAGATCAGAGCTCTGTGGAGGACACTTGAGTTTTCCACACAAACCTAGTCGAAGTATGTTTTTATGGAACACAGTTTGTGCACATGGCCATTGGATCATGCTTAGGCCAGGCCTTTTATTTCCACAGAATGCAAGGACATTGTAGAGAATTGTCTGTGTTCAAATTTGTAGCAACAGTTTTGTGAAGGCTTATACTGTATATAGGTATCCATTTGGTTTCTAAATACTTTTGTCTATATAGTGTAGCATTAGCGTGTGGTAGAACAGAACTTGCAAAAGGATAAGGCAAATTATCTGGCTCAAATGCAATTGTCTAAAACTTGGTATAAATACACTGCACCGCCTGCTGCTAACACCTGACAGGACTGAAAACAAATTGTTGAGGATGCAGGATGTATTTAAGTATTATTATCTGCTATTGTTGAGTCTCCTCAGTGAATGGAGTTAACTGATTCCATTCTGTTAAATGATTCATTCACTTATCCCAAGTGCGCAGCCAACAGTTCATACTTAAATGCTGGATCCAGTGTGCCTGAATGGAACTCACTGACCTCAGTGCGTGGCAGTTTCTAATATACTGTAGATTCTTCCATGTTACAGACTTAATAGATGGAGTCATCTACAAGCAAAATATATCTATCATCACATTAAACTTGTGTGAAGTTTCATTTCAGACACCACAACACCAGATGGATGGAGTTAGGTTGGATAGAGCATGGGCCACATTGGTTCTGTTCTGCACATACCATTTTTCTCTCTTTCTCTCTCTATGCAGATTAATATATGTATTAAAAAATTGTAATTCATTTAGCTATTAGATCTGTAAATGTACCACATAGATGCCCTTTTTTAGGTATACAATTATTGACTGTACTAAAACCCTGTCCCATTTTAACCCACCTATCAATTGAAAGAAACCACCATATGGCCACAATTAATAAGAAACTATTTGTGATCTCTGTGACTTTTACTGTAACATGAACATTAGTGCTAGAAGTTCTGGTTTGAGTATTTCATAATCTGTTGAGAATTTCATAAACAACAATCTCTACTTCTGCTGCATAATTGACTGATTAGATGGCAACATGATTGTTCCTAATAAGTTGGACAGTCTATATATAGTTTGATTTAAGGTGGCTGGAAAAGACACCAACTGGTAAAAAAAAATAGACACAGCACCAAGTTCCTTTCAAGTCTTAACACATTGATGCAGTCAACAGTATCAGAAAAATATTCCATCTGGTGGATTTAATTAACTAATTAATTTTTAATTTTTGAACAGAGGGATGACCAGGCAGCTGCTGGCAAATTTCGATGGTCTGTGTGTGTGTGTGTGTGTGTGTGTGTGTGTGTGTGTGTGTGTGTGTGTGTGTGTGTGTGTGTGTGTGTGTGTGTGTGTGTGTGTGTGTGTGTGAAGGAGATAGAAGGAGAGAAGGACAAGGAGAGAGTGAGAGAGAGAGAGAGAGAGAGAGAGAGAGAGAGAGAGAGAGAGAGAGAGAGAGAGAGAGAGAGAGAGAGAGAGAGAGAGAGAAAGCGAGAGAAGGAGTAAAAAGTAAAGGGTTATTGATTATATATAAAATGTGTATTAGCTTTGAATTTTGATGAGATATCAAGCAATATCTCACTAGTGACATATCAGATCCATTTGTTTTTATGCATTTCAGCTATAACTATACAATAATTTGAACTGAACAGACATGGCTTGGACTACACTTTTTTAGTTCACAAGACATCTGGTTAAAACTAGGTGTATATGAGATTTGGTATTCTGCATAATGTCAAAGAAATCATGTGAGTGGGAGTATTTTATTATTATTATGTTTCATCTGGGCAAAAAATATTCATTTATTCATCTGTAGTGACTGCTAGGTCATGGTGCACTAGATATGAAATCAAGTGATCTAGCTGCGTTTAAAGAACTGTCACCAGTGGAATTCACACACCATGTTGACAAACCCGGAATTTTATCCTCAGTGTGTTTTCTAGTCTTTCCGGAGGCATGACGATAAGTCAAAATGTTGAACTCAGGTACCTATCTGGGCACTTGGAGCAGTAATCGAAAAGATACAAGTACAGAAAGCACACTCTGTCACACCTCTACTATGCATGTCTGTTGTCCATTTCTGTGTTTATAATATATTCTATGCATTTACTGTATGGTATTTGCAATGCATATCAGTCATACTCATCTTTTCTTTATTGCTAATGCCTGGTTGTACTGCTTTAAACAATCGCTCATCTGTCTATCTCCACACAAACACTGACACTCACAAGTCTCTTTCATCCCCCATGCTCCCTAACACTTTTATGCCAAGCATTAACTCCAGCTTGTTTCTTTCATGTTATCATGCACCTACTGTCAGACTTCCTGCTGTATGTCAGGGCTTGTAATGATGTAGCCAGGGAACATTTTAATTACAGAATGATTAAAACAGGGCTTTAAAAGACCAGCAGGAAGATCAAATGATTCACAACTGCATTAGCCCAAGTACATCTATAAAAAAACAAATCCAAACAGTAAACTGACAGAAAACAAAATCACAGCTCAAAATAATAAAATCCGAGACAAATAGGAAGGAGAAAACCAAAAAAGGCTATTGAGAGACTGTTCTTAAAACCGTGAAAGAATGGGGCTGTGTGGTAAAGTACTGTATATGGTCGAACAGATTTGAGAGTAAACTTGTTTTCCACCGTACATCTGTAGTTGTGGTGCAAATTTGACCACATAAATGAAGTACAGTAGGTATGAGGTGAATTTAGACAATAGACAATGGCTGAATTTGTCCACTGCCAATATTCTCATAAATATGGGGAGTGGTGGTCTGTTGTGTGATGTAAAACGTCATGCTCTAGCCCTGCCCAGTTTCCAGTACTCTAGCACTCCCAATCTTTAACTCCAAACTCCATGGGGATAACCCCATTTCCCTGCATGATTGTGATGACCAGCCAGGTTAGGAGATAGCTGGAGAAACCTAAAATCCTATGCAGCCATATTTCTGGTATCATACAATACATCTTTAACCCGAGCCTTATGCAGGGAAAGGATAGCGCTGCTATACAGTAGAAAACATCTATGCCCTTGTGACACGTCAAGAAGATTATGGCGTGACCACCGACCTCAGGTTAAATATGCCCTTGATGCTGGTTGTCATCTACCTGTGGCAGCTGGCTTGCACTCATCTGGATGGTAGGGCTAGCACTGTAAGATCCTTGTTTGTGTAAACCTCTATTGACTGGTGAACTGCTGACGGTAGATGTCAGCCCATCCACTGTCTCCTTTACAATGTCTATCAGACAGACCAAAATTTGTGTGGTTGGTGACCTTCTTGTTCCACACAGTGGTTAGAAACAAAGGAGTGCTACAACGAACTGTCCTGTCTCCATTTCTGTTCACTCTGTATACCTTAGACTTTCATACCATCTGCAAACCATTTTCTGATGACTCTGTGGTGGTGGGCTATATAAAAGATTGGCTGGAGACAGAATACAGGGAACTGGTAGATAACTTTGTGGAGTGGTATAACAGGAATCATCTGATCCTTAATATAAGAAAGACCAAAAGTATGGTGGTGGATTTTCTTGAGAACTGTGGCCAAGACTGTAAACATCTTGGGTCATGTACAATCAATCCCACCTCCTTCAAAAAATATTAAAACGAAAACAGAGATCATTTTCTAATAGATTCATTCAGTTCTGGTGCCAAAAAGCACATTTTAGAAAATCATACTTACCGTTCACATTAAGATTATAACAGCTGATCTCTGTGTGATAGATACTACAGCTACATCACTACTGCACTATCTGTACATACTGTTTATATCATAAATATGTTGTATATATTATGCACTGTCATTTTGCACATCTGTTTTGTTGCACCTTATTTAATAGTCAGTGTGTTTTGGTAGATCTATATTGTCTTATAATTTTATTATAATGTCGCTGTAATGTAACAATTTCTCTTGTGGCATCAATCAAGTCTATCTATCAAATTGTCCATAACACATGTAGCAGTATTAAGATTTCACTGAAACAAAAGGCCTTCAAACTGTTTATCATGTCAATGCCCATGCACACATAAACACATAAAACATATAAAGACAATGTTTGCCAAACCTGATGTTGAAGAACTTGGAAGGAAGTGTAGACTTCAACCACATAAACTAATTTGGGGAAACATATACTATACACAAAACTTCTCACTTGATATTGGTGCATGGTTGAGCACAAATACCCACAGCCATGTTTCAAAATGTAGTGGAAGGCTTCTTACAAGACTGTAGCCTGTTACAACAGCAAAGGGTTGGCCAACTTTGTGTCAATGTCTATGGTTTATAAATGGGCACATATGGTTGTGATAGTCAGGTGTCCACATACATGCATTGTGATCTAATTCAATTTAATTAACTTAAAAAACACAATGTGTCAGAAGAAGCTGATTATGAATGTATTTTAGTAGAAAACATGGTCAATTTCTTATTTGCTACATTCAAACAGATTTTATGTAGCCAAACACTCAATTTACATATTCTAAATGCAGATGGCTGATAAAGGAGAAAAAAACAATATGTTTGGTAAGATGTTGGGCCACCACAATCTGTCATAACAGCTTTAGTGTGCCTTGGAACAAATTCTACAAGTGTCTGAAACTGTATTGGAGTGAAAAACACAATCTTTCACTCAACTGGCATTTTTGATAATGGAAATAAAAAGCACTGTCTAACAGTCCAAAATCTCTCATAGTTGCTTAAATTGGGTTAAGAGTTTGTGAATGTGAAGACCATGGCATATGATTTACATTATTTTCAATTTTTATTAATTCATTTAGTGAGTCCTCCTGCCACATGGATGGATGTTAAGTCATCCTTGAAGAGACCACTCTATCAAGATAGAAATGCTTCATCATAGCAAAAAGGTAACTTTTTATTGAATGGCATTCTCCTCCCACTAATGGAACAAATGGAGCTAGCCCAACAAAATGCTCTCCATCCAAACCCACAACATAATAGAGCCACCATATAGGAATTAATTGCATAGTTCTGAAAAATTGCATGCTGAAACATGTTACACAGGGCTGAGATGGAGATACTGTACCAACCACAAAATAATGTGAAAGAAAATGCTTTAATCACCTTATGAGTTCATTCAACACCTGAAGAAATTCATAATTATCTCATGAGTTTCACCTTGTGCGTGAGGTGAGGAAGAAAAGCTTTACTTCACACAGGGCTAAAAGGGCTGACTTCAATTGACCTGAATGGGCAAAGAATTTCTACCCTGAGGTTCCTCGTTAATAATCGTGCCCAATTATGTTGCAATGGCTTTTTTCTCGTTCCTGGCCACAGCTCACTGTGGGTCTTTAATGAGCTAATTGGAGCCATTCAGAAGTACTATTGATTTTCTGAGTGTTGATCAGCCTCCAGGATCTTGACTGCAGAGTAGTGGTATCTGGTGTTCATTATGAGGCCCACTCCTACTAACCCCAGACAGAGGTTTTAAAAAGTGGCTCATTATTGAAAAAGTGAATAAAGACATCGGCACATTCTATAGAGTTGGTCGCTGGGATTTAAATACAGATAGGAAAAATAATTAGACTTTTCTCTTATCACTGAATACCTTAATCTCCATTACTTTAACGTCTTTACTTTCTTTCTGGGTCTTTATATTCTTTCTCTCTCTCTCTCTCTCTCTCTCTCTCTCTCTCTCTCTCTCTCTCTCTCTCTCTCTCTCTCTCTAGTCTGGATGCTGTCTGTTCACTATGCAAAAGACACGCGTACACGCAGACGCACACACACACACACACACACACACACACACACACACACACACACACACACACACACGCACACACACACACACACACACACATACACACACAAACATGAAGACTCTATGCTATACCATGTATTCATCCTACTAGTTTAAATATCACAAGATCCTTATAATATGATTTTTACCCTCTCCAATTTAACCATATTCCCATTTCGAGTACATTTTGTTTGTATGTGAGGAATTATAATTGCCTGTCTGTCCAAGTATATGTGTCTGTGCATGTGTGTGCCCTCTGTGGTGATGAGATCATCGGCATTATTCTGCTTTCCCAGACTAGATCAGTAGCAGCTGATGACAATCCCAGTCTTCCCAGTATGACTCACAATGTCCAATAAATGACCAAAACTACACACAGACAAACAAATACAATTCCCATAGACAAAATGCGTAGAATATGAGGAGGGTTTAATATTACAAGAAAAAGAATGTAATACATCATTAGTACACACACACAATAATCGTATAATTAAGTATAAATTAAGTTGCAAGAAATAAATATTAACACTAGCCTCACCCTGTTTCAATATTAATTCATTTTCAACCTTGCAACCATCCTGGGTCAATATATATCTAAGATAACTTGATTTGGTATATATAAAATATACCATATCAGTTTAGCTTATGATTTAAATCAAGTGGGACAACGACATGCAATTTCTTAACCTAAGTAAGACTAGACAGGATATTTATTTCCAGAGTTGGATGACATGTTCTTTCTCAATAAGTCTTACAACCTGAACCTAATTTACTAAACCTAAAATGAGTTCCATGATTTAAGACCCAACATAATTCATTCCAAAAATTCAGCTCATCACCTCTATGATTATATGATTCCCTTAAAAAGCTGTCTCAGCTTCCTTTACATTGCATTTTGACTGGTTTGTAACAGACTCTACACTGGTGCTGATGTTCTCCAGCAGTGTTCTGGAAACTATTCTTTGGCCAGTTTGATGAGCTGGACTTTGTTAAATATAATAGTCTAAAAACATCTGACAGATGTTTATGTATCTGAACATTGATTTCTGTCATAGTCTCTTTAAAATAGTTTTCCCAGACTTTTTTTTAAATGCTTTCCCTCTACATACGGTCCAGATACTAATACAAGTGAGGAGCAAGGAGCAATTAACTAATCCCACCGCTCAAAGGGAAGGGACAGTTAGTTCTTGGCAGGCAGAAATGCTGGCATGCTATTCGGAAGGGTCCGAGTAATGCAGCCAATTTAGGTTTTCTATTTATGCCCAATTAAGACTTCTTTTTTTTTTTCCAGAACGTTGAATCAAAGTCTGATGAGCATTAAACCAAAACCAAAGTGTTGCCTACAGTTTATTCCAGGAATGTGTACAAACAGTGGGAAAGCACCTACTATTGACAGGGAGCAGATGGACCTAAAACTGACATGGTCTTATGATTGCAAATTTGTAAGAATTTTCACATATAACTTGCATGAAACTAAGATTAGGCAACAATAGTGCCTCTGTAGACTGAGAGTATAGCAAGCCGAAGATTTTCCAGAAGAGAGAGCTAATGGCTTTTTGCTATCCTTTAGCCTCATTTGCACTGCATAGCACAACATTAGAGCTGCCATCTGTCTTTCAAAAGCAAACAGACATAAATACATGGAAGATATACAGAATGGTATCAGGACAAAGCAAGCCTGAAGTCATTTGTTTCCCAGACTGAAGATCCATCAATCATGTCAGGTGATTACACATAGTGTGTGTTGCCTCCAAGAATTGATCTCCAATTGAACATCAGCAGTGACTGATAGGTGTGTGTAAAATGTAAAATTTACTTTAGCTACTTCTAAGGGCAGTTAGCTACTGGGATTCATGGAGAATGCTAAAGGACTTTCTATCAGCCATATAGTGCACTACATAAGGTGAAGGAGCAAATATGTTTTGCCCCATGAAGTGTGAGGGAAGCAGGACGGCATTCAGTATTCAGTCGTCTTTTTTTTTTTTTTTCTGATGATCTCCTTTACCATAGAATTAGCCCATAAAAAGGATTGACACTGTCAAGAATTCCCCACTTGTTTTAAAGAACCCTTCATGCACAGCACCTGGAGATACCAAAAAAAAAAAGTGTTTAATGTGTGTATTGTCCTGGTATTCTAGGACTGGAATATTACTGCCCAGGGGCATTACCCAGATGGCATCAATTGTGGTACAGATTTTACTTTATAGACTTTGGTATGGTTAGCTTCACAATCCACACCTCTGTGATGTCATTTAGGATCAAGAACATAGGATAGTACATCATTACATTTAAAAATGTTGCTCTGCCAACCCATTACTTCGAGATGCCTATCAGCCTACAACACATGTCTTTGGATTGGGGAGGAAGCTTGAGTACTCAATGGAAAACTCCAAAATATGCAGAGTACATGCAAGCTCAACATACACCATCATGATAAAAACCTACATGATCTAAAATATGAGAGTTGCCTTCAGAAATAACTCAGATACCTGTATAGCTATTAAAGAAATTGTGGCCTCACTTGGACATCCAGCAGTTCAATGACCAAATGTTGCTGTAGACTAAATTACCACACAGAACTGTAATGGATATAGATCCTTGGGCATTGGATTTTTCTAATTTTTACAGGTCTACAATATTAACCTTAGTTAATAACCTTGTATCTAACAAAGCCATTTATCATTAGTTCATCTAAAAAAAACACTATAGGCTTGTCTTAGAAGCTAAGTTTACCTGCATTGTCTGACATCATGAAACCAGGTATACAGCTCATCTGCTGGTGTCTACAAAAGACCAATATAATAAAATCTTATAGGACATTTTCGACAGGCTTCTCCTCATTTGTCTCACTCTCTCTCTAATAGACAGTTGTTTGGCAAGGACATAGGAGAGGAATGGGGCTCCAGTGGGTGAGCTTTTGTGTTGGTTCTGGCTTTGTGACTATACAAATGGGATGTCACTTTGAACATTCTGGTGCTGGAGTTAGGGGCTCTACTGAAACTGTACTATGGTTCTGACTATTTCCAGTCATCTCTAAAGTCTGGATGCACACCTCTAATGTTACATGCATTGTGGTTAGAATACCTAATAGTTTATATTTCTCACAAATTAAACTACTACAGCTGACAGAACTAGAACAACTAAACATTATGCACTTAACACAGTTAGGTCAAGCTCAGCCATACTGATATTACTTATGCTTGTGGTGGCATTCTGATGAGGATTATGGACAGATCCATTTTAAATAAGGTCAGTTACAATAGTATCTATGAGAAGAAAAGAAAACATGCGGCAGATTATACATGATACAGAAGAGTGAAGATAGTGTTTTTAGTGCTTATGAATCTAGAATAGATTAAAACTGTGGTTAAGATGAAAGATTATTTTTTTAGACAAACCTTATACTAATGACTGAAACCATTTTGGTGTGAATTGAATTAGGGTCTTTTCAACAACACAAGATTTTTTTTTTTTTTCCTGTCCCCAATACTTTCCAAAACAAAGTTATGTCTCTTAACTTATCCAGTCACAAAAGGTCACAATTCTATGCTAATTGTGTAGCCAATGTTGAAACAATTCAAATATTGTGTACTACTTCAAATGTAAACGTTGTAATTTAATGTGTTTTGTTTATTTGATGTGGGTGTGGTTTGTGTTGTGTTGTAAAAATGACTTCTCTAATGTGGTGGCATGTTACATTAACACTAGAAGCGGATAAACCAATAAGCCAAATGCGCCATTCTGTGTCTGATTTAATGTGTCTCTGTCATCTTATAACTTTACTACAGCACTGTGAATACTGTTTAAACAGAGCTTATGTCCTTGACTAGAATTGCTTAAATCAATCTCACATAATTAGTCGTGCATTAGTCGTGGCCTAGCACAACAATATCCATGTGTCCATGTGTTCATATTTCATGTCCATTCCATTTCCATTCCATTCCACAAATATAATAAGTCGTGCATTTATCCTGTGAACACTCTTCAGTCTACTATAGGTCAAAGATACTTACTGCCTAGTATGTCTTATTTTCCCTGTGAAAGCCCTACACTACCATGTACAGGTCAATGTAAGCTAAAAAATTTTAATCATTTAAACACTGCTATTTCACAAATCAGGTCAACTGGAATCCAAAAGATATTGAAATAATATTATAATGATATTGAAATGAAATAATATTACTGAAAATAATCTTACCCACTGGAAACAATAGCATTGCATTCAGCAGCTTGTCATACAGTCATCCTGTAATATAATGTACACTTCCACTTTGTATGTATGATTTCCATTTAAATCTGTCTTGTTCATTATAATTGATAGAAATGTAGACTAAAGAAACACGAAGAGCGAGGTTACAGAGTTAGCTTACAACTAAACTCTGACCTACTTTTCAATGTTTTTTGACAGGCAGGCGGTGTGCAGCATCAAAGCTGATCAAAGATTAACCTAATCTGAGTGAAGAGACAGAGGGATATAGCCGGGGTTACACACACATTGCATGAATGCATTTAGCAGTGTAATAGTGTTGAGCTCACTATGCGGTTTAAAACCCTTTTTTTTTTTTTGACCCGTTAAATAACAACCTGCCTTTTTTCCATTGTACCTCTGACTCATACTTCGTTAAATTTAAGTGATAAGAAACAACAAGCAATTCTGTTAATTTTAATTATAAGGAACTTGTTATAATAATCCAAATTTCCTCTTAATAAAGTTGGTGATGTTGTCTGAATATATAAATCACACAATATTTTTATATTTTGCCTTTTCAAGACAATGTCCATTGTTAATATGTTAACATTATTGAACTGACCTTGGTACAGAGTGGAAACAAGAAAAAAAAATAATGATTATAATTAATAATACAAATTCATTATACAGAATATAATATTTCCACAATAAAATTTTATTTTACTGACCACATTAAAAGTCAAAACAGTTCCATCGTCCATAATTTATAATTATATTTTATGTCAATTGATCTGAGTCTTTTCAGTTCAGCGATGATGTGTTTGATTTTCTGCTGCATATCTAATACATGCTTTACATTATTCCCCTTTAAGTAAATGTGTTTTAAACCCGGTGGAGTTTAACCCACTTGGTGGTTTTATTTTACTATACTAGTTTCACACATGACATGTTTGTGCAGTGTTCTGATTCACAGCAGGAATCCATTGCAGACGCATTCACATGTTAAGTGCTGCATGACTCACAAACTAAGTTATAACATTAGGAACACACACCCACTTTGTAGATGTCTTCTTCATTGTTTAAGTGTTGTTAGGATTGAATGATATTTCCCTGCTGGCCTCTTTGCACTCACAGTCGTACTTGGCCTAAACAACCACATCTTTCTCACAAAAACACAACTGCCTCTTTGTCTATTGTTTACTGGAAAACAATAGTAACAGAAGAAATACGAAGAGGAAAGCTGGTGATGTCTTAATGGAAAATGAGATCAGCTTAATGGTTTGCTAAAAACAAGCTAGCTAGACCATACTAACCAGAGCTAAGGATCGCCTGAGAAGTGAACCTATAAGAACCTGTATCATACCCACAGAGTACCACAGTTGCACAAACAAAGTTAACTAATTGCTGTTTTGCAACATGGCTTAGAAGAATTAGCAGAAAGATTAAGATATAGTCCCATAAGGAGATGAGAGGATGAAGGTGTAGGGTTGGGTGGATACAGAAAAAGAAAATATGACGGCGCTAACTCCAGCAGCACTCATGCATTGTAGTTGATTTGGCAGATGGAAAGGTAAAGAACTGTGGATACTACACACACACACACACACACACACACACACACACACACACACACACACACACACACACACACACACACAAGCACACAATCACACACACAATCACACACACACACACACACACACACACACACACACACACACACACACACACACACACACACACACACACTCTGAATTATGAGATGAGATGAGATGAGATCTCCTGTCACAATTTGTCTGATTTATCTATGACTGGCTATGAAGAAGTCCTATTACTCATGGCAATCACAAGAAGCAGAGTTACCAATGATTGTACATGTGTACAATGTGTGTGTGTGTGTGTGTGTGTGTGTGTGTGTGTGTGTGTGTGTGTGTGTGTGTGTGTGTGTGTGTGTGTGTGTGTGTGTGGTCATAAATCTTTTTGCTCAGTAAAATGTGTCATTTATGAGGGTAACATTAGTGATTGCTTGGTGCTGGGTGCATTTGAGGCTGAGGAGATCTTTAAGCTTCATTACCTGCTGCAGTCTGTCCCTTTAAGCCCTGGTTTAATGGGGACAGCGGATAGTGTCTATGCCCTAAAACAGCCACTGGGCCACAGTGGAATAGCCCTGTATATGTATATATATTTAATCTCTTATATATTTAATTATGTATTGCATTGTCTCAATATTTACAATCTAGGCTCTTCTTGGTAGTGCATGCAGATTAAGTAGTTTGCTGGAGCCTATCCATTCAAGGGAGCAGCTGTCATGGCTTTCACGATTGATAAATGGAATGGACATGAAATATGAACACATGGACACATGGATATTGTTGTGCTAGGCCACGCTTATATCCCATCCAATTAATGCATTTAAGTATCTTAAACAGGCCCATATATCTTTTCATGGGTTTTCTTGAGCCTTGCAATACATGAAGGTCTTATGTGGAAAGCCACATCCTTTTCCCTGGTTCATACATAGACATGGCAGCTTGATGACATGCAACCAATTCTTTGCCTTTTGGCTGATTCTAGTCATTAGTTGATACTTGACAGACCTACACTCTGCAAAGGCACTGGCAGTGACAGTATTACAAGGATAGGTTGAAGGCACATAAGCTACCAATCTATGAAATGGAGAAAGCTGAAAGCTGTGTGGCTAAGTGAAATAGAAAGCTTTAGCCCTAATCTGTTTCAGGAATGAACAAAGTTTTTTCATTTCTGATTGTCATTACACAATGTTCATCTGCTTTTTCTCATTCCCACTTACCATTAGTATTGGGATGGTACTATGAATCTCTCAGGTTTTCTTTACAGGCTCTCCAGACTTGGGAGTTAATTAGGGGCCTCAGTCAGACACATTGACTTTAGTATTAGAACACATTAAAACATCAGGATTTGTTTGAAAGGTTATGTGGTGAGTATGACTGGAGAGTCTGGAGGAGGAGGCAGATATAATGCAGGTTTGAATCTGATAAAGACATGCTAGTCTGTAATTTGTATCTTTTTGATGCTGCTTTGGTATTTGAAGAAGAACAGATTTGATGGATGCTTGAAACAACAGACATCTGAATCACACAGGTCACTTTCAAAGTTAAAAATAATTTCTATTCACAGAGGGCACTCAGCGACTTGTTCAGTCCCTTGTCCTTGAGATTGATCTACTGCCAGTCACTCCAGGCAGGTGTTCCCCTGCATGCCACCTGACAGTTGCGACATTTTCTTCCAGTGGCCTCCGGTACTTGCCCACCTAAAATTCAAAACACTTCATCCAAATCCAAAGAAAACACAGACCCCTGTAGGATCTAGCATGGCTCAATTCTTCTCTGTACTGGCATCCTGCTGGCTGAATGACATTCTGGTAAGTCACTCTGAATAAGGGGGTTTGCTAAATGCTGTAATTGTATGTCTCAAAAGAGTGATCTTAAACATAGAAACTGGTATTGACTCACTCTTAATTGTGTGATGGATCCTTTATTCTCCTTTCAGGTTGAGGAACCTTTAATGGAAAGGCTTAGCTCATTGCATCATCATTCTCTATGGATGATCTGGGCAAGACTGATATCTATGGATTCAAGGAATTTCATGAAATTGCAGGATTCTCTAGACACACTGTATTTTGTCTATATTAACAATTGATCCAAACATATTGCCAGATCAATACATTTTTCAAGAGTTGAATGACATGCTAGCTATTTTTCAGTTGGGGAAATGTCTGTGCTAATGTCAGAAGAAGGCAAGAGCTGTTGTATTAAGCCTATACATCCAGAACATCTATTTCTGACATATTTCTTTCAGGCTAGTCCAAACATGTTTTTCTTCTATGAGGTAGGTACAAAGGGGCACATCGGAGGTATAATGATGCTAATGATAATTATGTTAATAATTACGATGATCATTTAAACAGGTAAGTATGTCAAAAGGAAAGAAGAAGGATGCCAGTTTACATGATGTTTACTTACTTTGATGAAGACACCAGGAGGGATACAGTGGCTTACTGGTTATCATGTTTGCCTTGCAACTCCAGGATTTGGGGGTTAGGCACCCTGTGTGTGTGCAGAGATTGCATGTTCTCCCCATGCTTCTGGGGTTTCCTTTGGGTAATACCATTTCCTCCCTGTTGTAGGCTGATTGCCATCTCTAAATCTCCTGTAGTGTATGAATGGATGTAAGATTGTGCTCTGCAGTTGGTTAACACTCTGTCCAGGGTGTCCCCTGCGATAAGGCCAAGGTTCCTTGTGACCCTTTGTAGGAAAAGCAATACTGAACATGGCTGGATGGAAAACACTGCCTCAATCCAACTTTAGGCAATTAAATCTTTATAACGCTAGCTCTTGTTAATTCTTATGATGTCGATGTGAAAATGTTTAGGAACATTACAAATCCCCTAATAAAACGCTACATATCCCATCAACTTCATCTTAACAAATCTATCTGTTTTACTATCTTCCACACTCATGAATGGAGAACACTTGCTGTGGTCTGATGTATTAGCCTGGGGTGAAGCATTAAAGCATAGCAGATTACTTGAGGTGAAATAAACAGGAGTAAAATGAAAAGAGGTCATTGTGCAGGGTATTAACATTGGATCCCATAGGAGCATCCCCATATTTTGGAATTAATGGCTCCATGGCTGGAATTGACATCAATCAATAAATCAATTGATTTGAGTGTATGCCAAATCGATCAGACAATCAGCAACAAAAATCTAAGGTTAACACTTGTAGATAATTAATCTCCAAAATTAGAGTGCAGTGTTATAAAAACTGAATTTTCAGCTGTCTTGGAGTTCAGGCTTTGGAGGCTATTATGAATGGTCATAAGGGTCAAAATGTCTCTGTATTCTGTGACAGCTGCAGTCATTGCGAAAAATGTCCAGGAAAAGAAAAACATTCTATGTCTTAATGATACTGTATGGCACTTAATCTGTGCTTTATTCAGTGTTTAATGATTATGACATTTAAAGACACTGATTTCTTATTCTATTTCTGCTGACAGAATGAGTTATTGTTTACTCTGTGTGTGTGTGTGTGTGTGGGGGGGGGGGGTGTCGCTGTCATTTGATCTCAATTATTAATCAGCTTCATATTCATTTTAATGCCACATAATCTTGATGTCTGTAATCCCACTTCATCATATTAAATCATTTAATTCATTGACTCTACAGCTCACATTTTGTTATTTTTTTTGGATAGATCTGTGAAACTGTCACTTATTACAGTAAATGTCTGTCACTTTTAATCCTACTTAAGTATATATTTAAATCAAGAGAAGGTGGCAATCATTTTGCAGGATCATCTCTATGTCACAGTAGTATGGTTGCATGTTTTAGTGTGTTTGGTCACATGATAAATTGCATTAGTAATCCTTTCATAGGTTATAATAAACAACATACAACAATTTTCATTCTTCTTCTTCTTCTTCTTCTTCTTCTTCTTCTTCTTCTTCTTCTTCTTCTTCTTCTTCTTCTTCTGCTGCTGCTGCTGCTGCTGCTGTTGCCAGAGCCGGATTAAATAAATGGACTACACTAGGCAGGCTGCATTTTTTGGGCCCCTCTCCATCGATGTTATTTATGAATTGAAATCTGAAACTTACCAAAGTTACTACTCACTCACTCACTCACCCACTCACTCACTCACTCATTTTCTACCGCTTATCCGACCAAAGTTACTAATAAAAGTTAATTTACATTTTACATAGCCCAGTCTTTAGTTACAAATTGGTTATGTTGTATATTAAACAGTCTATTTTGTATATTAAACAGACTATTTTTTGATATTCATTATTTATACGTCATTACACGGCTCTATTAAATTATCCTCATCCATTGGGACTGGGTAGCTTGTTAATACCCTTTCTGGGTCTAGAGGCTGCTGCAAAACGATATTGGGCTCACTTCTGGCTGGCTGCTGTTCTTCCATCAGTTTGTCGTTCTGTGACGGCGCTGATGTCGACGGCACGGGCGCCACAGTGTCTTCTGCCGCATCTTCCACCGCGTCTTCCGCCGCATTTCCCTCCGCGTCTTCCGCCGCATTTCCCGCCGCATCTTCCACTGCGTCTTCCGCCGCACTTCCCGCCGCAGCTTCCACCGCGTTCACAGCTGTCACACGGCTGCCCGACAAAAACTTTTGCAAAGCCCCCCGCTGTCTCTTCTTTTGTTCTTCTTAATTTTTTTCCTTTTTATGTTTTGCCAGGCTACAGGAAAAATTACATTCTAAAGAAGTGACAAAATCCATGCCTTAGTCTGGCAACCTCGACCTCTCCCTCGGCAGCACAATCAGTTGCTTTGTCTTACTGAAGTATTTACAACTGCAGTATCAAAAAGAAACTTGGACTTGGCCCTGTCCAATCAACTAAGGACTGGTCTCTGGTTAGATTATTTTGCAAATATAAAAATCTAAAGATCTCAATCACCGGAGTTCTGATAATCATCACCTGGCGTCACTCAACACTAATTGCTCACAGACTATTTAAGCCACGCTCTCACCTTCATTCACCGTCCAGTCTCTTATGCTATGCTTACTAACTCGACTCTCTCATTCTTCTTCTTCTCAGTAGCGTTTCCAGATCCTGATCTGCACGTTACCAGATTCAACTCCTTATCGAGCGTGTGTTTATCGGAGCACGGGCGAAGCATCCTTCACCACGTCTCCAAGCTTTGCAGCTTTACCTCAGACCTGAACTATCAATAAACACTGGTTCTGATTTCATCTGTTCGTTCATTGTCTTCTGTACGTTACAGAAGACTGGACCAACCAAACATCATGTCAACTCAACCCACGGGCGTCCTCCAAGGATCAGTTGATGTGCTCAGGCAAGAGCTGCAGAGAACGCCGGCACCACCGGCGCTACCAGCTAGCAACCAGGCTAGCAACACCAATGTAGTCACGGTTCCCATGGCCCATCCAAGTTCAAGGTCAACTTTATTTCATTTCCCGAAGGCAATTTTTGTTGCAGCATACAGGCATATCACAAAAACAAACAGAACATAAAAACACACATTCACACAATTCACAAAAAAATAAAAATAACTTTACCTCGTATTTAAAAGTTTAACAGCTGATGGAACAAAGGAATGTTTGAACCTATTTGTTTTACTGATTATGATCCTGTACCTAATACCCGAAGGTAGAAGGTCAAAATCATTATACATAGGGTGGGAATCATCTGATAATATAGTCTGGGTTTTCCCCAAAACCCCTCTACAGTATAACTGGGCCATAGATATCTGCTTCCTCCCTGTTATTTTACTACCCTGATTTACAATTTTCTCTAAACTTCTCTTATTTTTCACATTTAGAAAATTAAACCAACACACAAGAGAAAATGACAGCAATGACTCAACATAGGATCTGTAAAACATGCTCATCAGTGTTTTGTCCACATTAAATGACCTTAATTTCCGCAGACAATACAATCTTTGCTGCCCCCTCTTACACAAAACCTAAGTGTTTGGAGAAAAGGACAATTTATTGTTCAAGATAGTACCCAAGTATTTATACTGTTCCACACTCTCAATACTCACTCCATTTATACTAGTTTGTTGGAGTTGAATAGGTTTTCTCTGAGTACTAAAATCAATAATCATTTCCTTAGTTTTGAGAACATTTAATTTTAAGAAAGCATTTTGACACCAGCTCACAAAATCATCGACCACATGACCCTGCATTGTGTCCTCCTCACTCAGTAAACTGACAATTACAGAATCATCAGCAAATTTTAAAATGTGTCTGTTTTCTAAAACTACTCCTACAGTCATTGTGTATAAAATAAACAATAGAGGGGATAAGACACACCCCTGAGGTGACCCAGTAGATGACACCAACCATTCAGAAAAGCAATCATTAACTCTAACTCTTTGTGTTCTCTGTACAAGAAAATCCAAGATCCACCCTACCAGACTGTAATTCAGCTCAAATTCATTAATAAGTTTCTCAACTAAAATATGTGGCTGAATGGTATTAAAAGTGGATGAAAAATCAATAAAAAGTAATTTAACAAATGTTTTTGGCTTATCCAAATGCTGAAGTACTAAGTGTAAGAGAGTTGCTACTGCATCCTCTACACCTCTCTTAGCCCTATACGCAAATTGGAGGGGATCTAACAAGCTCTGTGTTCTTCGCATAATCTCTCTCTTTACTAAATGTTCAAAACATTTCATCACCAGAGACATAAGCACCACCGGTCTAAAATCCTCTATTGTTCGTACATTTTTCATTTTAGGTACTGGGATCACTGTAGACTGCTTCCACCGTGCAGGAACTTTTTGTTGTTGAAGGGACAAAAACGAAGATTTTATAAAATATTGGTCCTAACTGTTCCGCACATTCCCTAAGTAGTCGACCACTGATATTATCAGGCCCGGGTGCTTTCCTAATTTTACACTGTTTAAAAATGGTTATCACATCTTCCACGTTAAAAAACGTGCCATCATACTCCCGTTTGGCATTTACTTTACATTCATTTTTCAGACTGTCAATTTCTTGGTTAAAATCATAAGAATCAAATCTTGAATAAAAATTATTAAATCCCTGTTACAAAATTGCATCTGAACTGAACTCCTTCAAACTAATTCTATTTTTTATTTTCCTGTCCTGTTATTGACCTGTTATTAAGTGCATCCCCTCTCAAACAGAGCCTAAATTTCCCTTCCTTAGTTTTAACTCAAGACCTTCCTTATAGGCTACTTTAGCTTTCTTAATTTCCTGTTTAATTTCTCTTTTTAGCCTATCACGTTCCTCAATATTTCCTTCTTTAAAAGCCCTATTTCTTTTAGACAGAAGGATCTTAGTTGATTTTGTGACCCACGGCTTACTATTTGGAAACATTCTAACCGTTTTCTCCGGAATTAACATATCCTCACAAAACGTAACATAATTACATATTACATTACTTGCTTCATCAACATCTGAATCAGTGTCCATACAAACTGTACATTCCATGCACCCTTTTAAACATAGTGTATCATCCTCAGACTAGTTTTTTATCTTAACTACCTGTGACTTCTCTCGTTTCAGAACAGTTTTATATACGGGGACAAGTAGTACCATATTATGATCTGAAGTTCCCAAAGGTGGTTTCCCAAATGACTTATACACTCCTTTAATCGATCCATAGCACAAGTCCAAAATTTTATCTTTGCGTGTTGGGCAAGTCACATACTGATTTAAATGGCCCAAGGATTTCACCAATGTACAATTATTAAAATCTCCAAGAATAAAACTGGGTGCGTCAGGGGACGTAGACTGCAGTTCATGCACCACACGTTCAGTCTCCCTAGTCGCACTTTCCTCATTTGCTCGGGGATGAATGTAAACAACTGTAACAAACAACTGAGGGAACTCCCGAGGCAAATACTGAGGTCTCAATGCCACAGTCAACAACAAAATATCCTTCGTGCACACTTTCTCCTTCACCGTCACACATTTGCACCAGTTCTCTCTAATATACAAACATACTCCACCTCCATGTGCTTTCCCGGTTTCAATCGGATCCCGGTCCATAAGAACGGGTATGTTGAAACCATCCAGCTTTAGGCTGGAATCTGAATCTCTTCCGGAGATTGCCTATTCCGGCAACGCGGAAGACTGCAAAGGATTCCTGCTACAGTGTTCTCTAATCTTTGAGATGCAACCCTCTCGTTTCCCCACCGAGCGAAGCAAGGTATCATTTATCATCTCACTACTCACCGGTAAAGCTCTCTGCTGGGCAGAATCCATCTGGCACCAGAATGGCTCATTCCTGCACTCGATCTCCGAGTTCACAGCGTACTTCCAAGAGGTCTTTGGCATTCCGGTGGGTGACACCACCATCTGCGACAAACTATACCATATCCAGCAGGGAAAATCATCAGCGGCCGACTACTCTCTCTGTTTCCGCACTCTAACGGCAGCTAGTGGCTGGGATGAAAGGGCATTACTCCCACATATCGTAATGGTTTGAAACCAGATCTCCGTTTACAACTCACAGCATTCGATGACTCCATGGGTCTCGAAAACTTCATCCAGCGAGCCATCCGCACCAAGCAACGCATGTCTTCATGCTTCATCTCGTCTTCACCTCCGGGAGTGTCGGCGGAAACGCCTCAGCCCGGACCCGAACCGATGCAGCTGGGCTCATCGCGGATTTCGTTTCCAGAGCAACAGCGTCGCCTCAATGCTGGATTATGCCTCTACTGTGTGAGCAAAGATCATCTCATCTGTAAATGCCCAGTCCGTTCAACTCGAGCCCTGGTGAGTACGGTTCAGACCGAACCCTCAGTTTCTTCACCTCTCACCACCCCAGTGCAGATTTCTCTTCCTCATGTCTCCATTTCTGTCACCGCTATGATAGACTCAGGTTCGGCAGGAAACTTCATATCAGCGTCACTCGCTAACCAAAAAGGATGGGGGCCTGCGCCCATGTATTGATTACAGGGGACTCAACAACATATCCAATAAGTTCCATTATCCACTTCCTCTAGTGCCCGCAGCCTTAGAAAAACTCCGTGGTGCAACCATATTTTCTAAACTTGACCTTCGTAGTGCATACACCCTCATCCGTATTCGTCAAGGGGATGAATGGAAAACTGCCTTCGTGACCCCTACCGGACACTACGAATATTTGGTCATGCCGTATGGCCTTGCTAACGTGCCCGCCGTCTTCTAGGATTTCATGCATTCTATCTTCCGAGACATTCTCAACAAGTTCGTCATGGTTTACATTGACGACATCCTCATCTATTCGAGAAACACCAAAGACTATTATAACCATGTGTGTGAAGTATTACGACATCTTCGCAATCACCCTCTCTATCTGAAGGCAGAGAAATGTGAATTTCACCAGAAAACGATCCAGTTCCTGGGGTATGATGTATCAGAACGTGGCGTCAGCATGTACGATAAAAAGGTGGTAGCGATCACAACCTGGCCACCACCCAGCTCTATAAAGGAGCTCCAAAGATTCCTGGCATTCGCGAATTTCTACCGTCGCTTCATTCGGGACTTCAGTCTCATCGCTACTCCACTCACCACCGCGCTTTGTGGACTCCAGACATGCAAATCGCATTCGAGAGACTAAAAAGGGCATTTTGCAAAGCGGCAGTACTGGTTCAGCCTGACCCCACGAAACCTTTCCGGGTAGAGGTGGACGCATCCTCCACCGGCGTGGGCGCGGTTCTGGCGCAAAGGACAGGCGAATCCCCCGCTCATAATCCATGCGCCTTTTATTCATACAAGTTCAGTTCGGCCGAGAAGAACTATGATATCGGTGACCGTGAACTGTTAGCCATAAAAATGGCACTGGAAGAGTGGAGACACTGGCTCGAGGGAGCCAGACATCCGTTCATCGTGATCACAGATCATAAGAATCTCCAGTACTTGAAGGAGGCCAAACGAATGAACTCTAGACAAGCCAGGTGGGCTCTATTCTTTACATGATTTAACTTCTCCATTTCCTATCGACCAGGTTCAAAGAATGGACAAGCAGACGCACTATCACGGAGATTCTCACCAGAAGAAGAAAAGCTGTCTCCCGAGCCCATCCTAGCGGATAAAATCTTCGCATGCCCAATTGAATGGAGCGAGGAGGATGAGATCCCAGACACTCCATCACCTCCTCCAGAGTGTCTGCCTGGACGTAAGTTCGTCCCTCATTCACTCAGGACCACATTGATTGAAAAGAGTCACTCGTCTCCAGGCACGGGACATCCCGGTGTGAACCAGACTGTCACCGTGCTGCAGCTGCGCTACTGGTGGCCCAATATGGGGCAGGATGTGAACCGTTTTGTCCAGGGCTGCCGGGATTGTGCAATGGTGAAGACACACAGACAGCTTCCGTGTGGCAAGCTCCTACCTCTCCCCGTTCCTCGTCGTCCATGGTCGCATTTAGGACTAGATTTTGCCACGGATCTGCCGGTCTCCCAAGGTAATACAGTCATTTTCGTCATTGTAGATCGTTTTTCAAAAATGTCCCGATGA
Source organism: Tachysurus fulvidraco (assembly GCF_022655615.1). Taxonomy (NCBI): domain Eukaryota; kingdom Metazoa; phylum Chordata; class Actinopteri; order Siluriformes; family Bagridae; genus Tachysurus; species Tachysurus fulvidraco. Next base: position 8,463,518 of record NC_062539.1, read on the forward strand.
AAGGTCTTCCTACAGCTATGGAGAGCGCCGAGGTGCTATTCCAGCAAGTATTTTGCCATTTCGGGCTCCCGGAGGACATTTTCTCGGATCGGGGCCCCCAGTTCATTTCCAGAGTCTGGAAAGCTTTCTTCAGACTTCTAAAAATCTCTGTCAGTCTCTCTACAGGCTATCACCCGCAAACTAACGGACAAACGGATCGTAAGATCCAGGAGGTGAGCCGATTTCTGCGGACATTGTCACCAGCATCAGAACTCCTGGAGTCAATTCCTCCCATTGGCTGAGTATGCACAGAACTCGTTACGCCAACAAACCACCGGTCTTACTCCCTTTCAATGTGTTCCAGGCTTCCAACCCCCGCTATTCCCGTGGACCGAAGAACCATCAAAGGTAGAGTCAGTCCAACAATGGTATCGGGAGAGCGAGAGGGTCTGCGAAACCGCGCACACCCAACTCCGAAGTGCCATTCAACGACAAAAGACTAATGCAGACGCACGACGGAGAACAGCACCCCAATACAAGGTGGGAGATAAAGTCTGGCTATCTACACGCACCATACGTCTTTGCCTGCCTTGCAAAAAGCTCAGTCCTCGGTTCATCGGACCATTCTCCATCACCCGGGAAATCAACCCGGTGAACTTCCAGCTACGTCTCCCCTCACACTATCGCATCCATCCCATATTTCATGTGTCCTGTCTAAAGCCATACCACTCACCTATATCTTCTTCCTCCTCCACAGAACCTGGCTTGGAAACCCCCCCTCTAGAAGATGACCAAACAATTTACATGGTGCGACAACTTCTGGATTCCAGGCGCCGTGGAGGACACCTCGAGTACCTAGTGGACTGGGAAGAGTTCGGCCCAGAGGAACAGTCATGGGTGCCGAGGGCAGACATCTTAGACCCAGAGCTCCTACGTGAGTTCCACGAAGCGCATCCTGACAAACCTGCACCTCGAGGTAGAGGTCGTCCTCCCCGGCGCCGTAGATCGCAACGGTCCTCAGGAGCGGACCCTCTGGGGGGGGGGGGGGGGGGGGGGTCTGTAGGATACGGCAGGTTCTCACGACACTTCCTTCAGATCTCAATCACCGGAGTTCTGATAATCATCACCTGGCGTCACTCAACACTAATTGCTCACAGACTATTTAAGCCACGCTCTCACCTTCATTCACCATCCAGTCTCGTATGCTATGCTTACTAACTCAACTCTCTCATTCTTCTTCTCAGTAGCGTTTCCAGATCCTGATCTGCACGTTACCAGATTCAACTCCTTATCGAGCGTGTGTTTATCGGAGCACGGGCGAAGCATCCTTCACCACGTCTCCAAGCTTTGCAGCTTTACCTCAGACCTGAACTATCAATAAACACTGGTTTTGATTTCATCTGTTCGTTCATTGTCTTCTGCACATTACACCCGCTACCGTATACATCTTGTTTTCCCCAGCTACTTTCTACTTACATGTTGCCCTCATCCATCCATCCACCCACCCATGACCATTCACATATATATATATATATATATATATATATATATATATATATATATATATATATATATATATATATATATATGCGTCAATCTGGTGTGTACATGCAATTCAGCTTTGAATTTCTTTTTTAATGAACAGTGTGTGTGTGTGTGTGTGTGTGTGTGTGTGTGTGTGTGTGTGTGTGTGTGTGTGTGTGTGTGTGTGTCTGTGTGTGTCTGTGTGTGTGTACATCCAACATATGTGTAGTGAGTGTGTTAGAGGGCTCAATGATCTGCTGTGTTTAAGCATGCTGAAACACCAGAGAGCAGCTCACCCCACAGGGCAGAGGTGGCAAAGAATCAATACTGAGAGAGGTCAGCCTTCGTGTCTGGAATCAAACACACACAAACACACACAGTTTGAACAGATCAAAGTTATCAATGTCATCAGAGTGGTGCACGAGGTCTTGTTATCATTTTGCTATTGCAAGGTCCCAGGTACTTCATATTATTGTCTGTGTGGAGTTTCTACATGTGTTTTCTTCATACATGTGTGGGCTTCATCCCATCTCTTAAAACATGTAAATTAATAGGTTGGCTGCTGTAAATTGCCCTTAGGTGTGTATTATGTGTTTTATTCGGTGTATGGTGCCCTGCAATAAACTGGCCTCCTAACCTGGAATCGTTTTGTATTTCATTTCATTTAATTTCCATCTATTCACATTTTATATCCATTTTCCTACACAGTGTTGCTGAAGGTCTGAACACCATGGCCAGGGTACCCACCCATCACTGGGCACAGTCAGACACACACTCACAGACCATTCACACACTGCAGTCAATTTAGAGATGGCAATCAACACGTCTCTGGACTGAGGGAGGAAACTGGAGTGCACGGAGGAACCACTGAATGAGGACATGCTAATTCAGATCAGAGAAAGAATTAAACCCCCAAACCTGGTGCATTGCAAATGTTCTAGTACTAAGCTACCATGTCCCCTTAATGATTTATTTATATAAACACTCTTAACAATTGTCATGTGAATAACATGTGAAAATAGATTTAGATCCATATCTAATTAATCAAGCCAGAGGTTACAGTCAGTGGTAAAAAAAAAAAACCAAAAAAAAAAACCCTTAGACAACATGAGGAAGAAACTTTGAGAGGATCCAGACTTAAAATGGAAGCTATCCTTATTCTGGATAATATCAGATAGTGAGTCATTACTTTTCTACAACTGTATACTATTGAAGACAATTCAATACAAGCACCAGGGTCATTTCTTAATCAGGGATTTCTTTAGTTTTAGCTTTAAGTCTACAGCATCCAAGGGAAGTTATACACCATATAATGAATGAGACTTCATTGAGATCTTCCCTGGGGGTCCTGGGATAGGCTCCAGATGTACTTGAGCCCTGACCTGGATACAGCAGCTGAGTGAACTTGATCCTGCTCACAGAGTTTAAGAAGTTTAGAGATAGAGATATCTGTGAATTAATGCACATTCATACTGTAAGTTTGTATAAGTTCAAGTGACTCATTTTTTAAAATTATTTCTTGACCAATAGAGGTTTCCTCCAGTTTTTCCCAAATATCAAATAAATCACCAATTCCATAGAGACTATTCCATTGCTGTTCACTATTGATGATGATGATGATGATGATGATGATGATGATGATGATGATGATGATAATCATCACCATCATTATAAAAAAAAAGCCACACAACACTGTTACTTCATCCTGGAATTGCAACCATAGCCTGACCTTCAGGAAATTTTTACTGTATAAAATGTCTTTAATAAATCTAAATGTATAATAACTATCCTAAGGTTTAAAACCATAGATGAATAAGAACTGAATTCAACACATTCCAGCATATTAGCTTTTAAAAGAAAGTTTTCATCAGAAATCTTTTTATAGTGCAGCATTATCCAAACATTCTCCTTCACACATCCACACTAAGCACATTTTTACTTTTAAACCATTCAAATTAATTCTGATCATCAGCTTGTTTAACTAAACATTCAGGATTTACCTGAAGTCATTCCTGCATTACACAGAAATGTTCCCAGAGCAGTATGGATTGGGGGATTTCAGCAATAGTCCTGAGAAACATGAACTCCTACTCAACTTATTCATAATTGTTTAAAACCTTTTGAATACAAGAAGGCTCATGTGATGTCTTAGAGCTTTGCAATAAAGAGATCATGCTGTTCTAATAAAAAAATAAGCACTAAATAAAAAAAATCGGACTTTTAAAGACAGTATTTGTTTTTTCTTTGATTTACTGTAAGTGTATGAACCCTCTGTACTTTGTGTACTCTTGGGTCTACTCACCCTTTGTGTACTTGTCTTTTGTACTTTTTTTTAATTGAAACACACCCACAAACACACGCACACACACACACACAAACAGACACACACACGCAGAGGTTCAACAGAGATTATTGTCTGTCGCTGCTTATTACATAAGGGTAAGATATTGTCCTGAGAAATTGCAAACAGTTTAGATTGTTTTTTCGTGGTCTTTTGTTCTATATCTTTCTCCACAGTCTTTCTAAATCACTTTGGAGACTCTGTTGAATGCTGCGTGCCAGAGAATGTGGCGAAGAAAGAAAAAGGGAGAAAAAAGAAGCAGACAGATGACGCTTTTTTGGCCAGTAAAGCTGCAGAGTTGTCTTGAACAGGACACACACACACATACACACAGACTGTGGGAAAATAATTAAGATAGCTTAGTAGGGGACTGAGAAACATCTGACCTATTGGAGTAGATTTGGTGTTTGACTAATAAACAAGACAGAAAAAATGTTATATTTTTAAAGAAGGATATCTTAAACACCAAAGTGACTGGGTTGCTGATAGTGCTGGGATTTTTATTTGTATTTTTTTTTTTTGCTGTTATACTAAAGTACAAATACCTTTCACATTCACACGTACGCAATGCTCCTGCCCTGTTGCCTGTTAACGGTGCAATAACAGATTAAATATTTGATAAGATTCTGTTTAGATCAGTTTTAAACTTGATCTGATATAAATCTCTTTTTTGTTGTATGGGAAAAGTCCCAAAAACATATATTTAAGGCTTGCAATAGAAAGATTAATCTAATAAATCTAAGATAAGGTTTGAAACATCATACTGGCCCCTCAGGACAACGAGAAGAAGAGCCATATCTCTGGATCATCTCCATCAATTATCTCAATCATAACATCAAGCTTATGTCTGGGTATTTGTGTGTGTGTGTGTGTGTGTGTGTGTGTGTGTGTGTGTGTGTGTGTGTGTGTGTGTGTGTGTGTGTGTGTGTGTATGCATGCTTTTTTCTGTCTGTCTGAGGTTTTGGTGTGTGTGCATTTCCTGTGTGTGTGTGTGTGTGTGTGCGTGTGTGTGTGTGTGTGTGTGTGTGTTTGTGTGTGTGTGCGTGTGTGTGTGTGTGTGTGTACACTGCTGATTATGCTCTTCTCTGTGGTGTATTCTTAAAGTGAATGAAGAACTCACTTCTTCTAATTTCCCTATTAATAACAATCATAGCAACAATCTCCAAGCCAAAATAAAGATCTGTTTGTTCTCATATGCTCAAACATTGATGTTTATGAGCCTAAGGATTTAAGTTTTTTCCTCAGTAAAATCTAAACATGAAAAAAATACAGTAAACATTTGATGTTTGGGAAAGGAAGAGGAGAAGGAACTGAAGAAAAGAAAGAGGGAAAATATATTATACAGAGGAAGATGTCGATCATATTATTATTATCTTATTATCATCTTATTATTATTATTATTATTATTATTATTATTATTATTATTATTATTATTATTATTATTATTATTATTATTATTATTATTATTGTTGTTATTATTATTATTATTATTATGTGAGCTACATATTTTTCTATTTTTACTATTTATTACGGCTGAGTACAGTAGCTTTAATACTGTTTCCAATTTTTCTTTCTCCTTCCAGACTTCAGTCTGGTATCCAGAAGAATGTGTTTGTTGCCTCCTCTAACAAACTGGACAAGCAACAGAAAGCCACAGTTTCCCACATTAGCAAAGCATTTGTAGCCAAACATGTGGACTGTGGGCTGCCAATGGAGAAAATATGGTTGTGTAAAATCAAGGACGATCTCTGTGCCATTTGAAACCTAAACAAATCAGAAGTACTCACATTCAGTGTTTAACCACATTAATTCTTACTCTAAATGTGCCATGTACTTCTCTTGAACACTTGAGTCTACAGTAAATGCCTTGGACGAGAATTGCCATGACTGGTAGGAAATACATGAAATGTCTCTGAGAGACCCATAAACCCAGCTTATCAAATCTAAATTACAATAACAAAACTAAATTATTGTTTATTATGATAATCTTTACAACAATACTTAAGACTTTTATAGTATTTTAAAGTACAGTGATAGTTATCATTTTGAATATTCAATTTAATTTAAATGTATTTGTGTAGCACTTTCAACAATGTACATTGTTTCAAAACATCTTTACAGAACATAAGAAAAAAGTTTAATATTATATAAAGATTCATATTATACAAAAGCTCAAGAATAATATTAGACTTATATTACATGTGTTTGTATTTATCCCCATGAGCAAGACTGTGGTGACTTAGACGACTGTGGCGAGGAAAAACTCCCTTAGATGGAAGAAGAAGAAACCTGGAGAGGAACCAGACTCAAAAGGGAACCTCATCCTCGGTTTGATAACACTGGAGGGTGTGGTTATAAACTGTTATAAACACCTTAAAGTGTTATTATGAATAATGTCCTTTCTACAGTCAGATACAGTCTGACAGTTGTGTATTGATTAGGAGCTTGTTGTCCTCAAAGTCCACATGTAGTTAGCATATCATCTTTGAATGCCCGAAGCAGAATCCTCGTGAAGCTGGTACATCTTTAGAAGACTCAGGATAATCACAGGGTTGGCCTCTTCTCAATGAAGATCTGAAATCTTCATGATGTGGAACACAACTTGAGCTAGCACTATCTCTGAATGCCTTGGGATGGGTAGAATAATAGAAGCAAGTGCAGAGGAATTAGCATAGCTGCTAATATCCTGAATGTGCATGCATCATTTCAACTAAGCTTTGGTTTAGTGTAAAGTAAATGTTATTTTTCTGGATTATCTGCTGTGGAGTTATCTTCCAATGTTTTACACAAAAACATTGGAACTGTTATTGAAAAGTGTAACTGTATACACTTGGTGATGTTGCTTAATCAATAGTTTATTTTCTGTTCCAGCTTTTGGACGTGCTGCAGTGTGTGGCAATATAGGTCAGTTTGAAGTACCCCAGTCTCAGGTACATAATAAACAGGATTTCACACTGAGCTAAACCTAGAGTTAAGGAATGCTTCACACTGGTAAATGGGGTCAGCGCTGTATTTTATCCAGGGTTAAGAAACCCTGCTTGGAAGCAGGGTTAGCAACGCTTTGTGGAGTTAACAACATATACCTGAAATCACATAAAAATATATGATGTGGCAATATTTAACAAAACCTGCTCGGCAGTACATTTGGCAAAACCTTGAACATCATGGAAGTACTGTACATGACATAGCGGGGGTGAAAATACATGACTAGTAAAACCTCATTAAACACCTGTCAACTATGTGACAAGATCAAAAATGAATAGAAAGATATCTCTACCTGGTCAGATGACAGAATGTGGAACCAGTCCGTTTTTATTCATTTATTATAAAAGATTAAAAACAGATAACATGAGACAGGCCTTTATTAAAAATGGCCATGTATTATATTTATCCAATTATGGTTGTTGACACTGGAAATATGCAAATAAGAACATTAACCAAGGGTTTATGAATGCACAATGTGAAACATCAGATTATGAAGAGTGAGGATGAATTATGAACCCTGGTTAAAGTACATACAAAGTTAAATGTGAAAAAAAGGGTTTATTATTTCAAATGTGAAAGACTCTGAGTCTGAAGCAGCAGGAGGTGATGGGATGTTGGTCAAAAAATTGTTGTTCAAGTCTACATTTATGTGTTTCTGTCATTTAGTTCGATCTGATGCGGATAAACCCAGACGCATAAGAAGAACATGCAAAGTCTACTTTATTTTTTTTTTTTTGGGCTAAGGTGAGTAACACATTAGAGTGTACTGTATATGTTTGGGGTTTAATCCAATTCTATGAATTTAGAAGGTAAAAGTGCCAACTTTGGCACCTATGACCCTGTATTATTATCGTAAATTTTACTTTATTTGAGCCTTACATCTGACTTCATGCTCACACCCACATAAAAACCTCCAAAAATCTTATTGTTTTGTACATGTCTACTCTAAACCAAATGCCCTGAAGATATAAATAACAACGATAACAATAATAATAATAGCAGTGAAGAAGATGATGCATGGTCTTTTCACATCTCTATTTGTGTGTTTAGAATATATTATCTATTCCATCTGGATAATCTCTTTGCTTTGCATTTCCTGTGTGTGTGTGTGTGTGTGTGTGTGTGTGTGTGTGTGTGTGTGTGTGTGTGTGTGTGTGTGTGTGTGTGTGTGTGTGTGTGTGTGTGAAAAACTCAGAACATTAGAGAACCCTTTCATTTTAACTCATGGAACAATTGGCCAATTACTGTATGCCAAAGGGCACATGCTTAAGAGAAATTCTGTATTAATGCAATTTACAGTAACATGGTTTAAACTGTTCCTTAAAACACTGTTCCTGGAGACCAGATCTCGATGGCAAACCCCTTGTAAAGCTATTCATAGGTAAACACCCAATTCTCTCCATGATGCATTTGCCAAGATTAATTTGTGTTACAGCAAAACTGCATTGCTGTGTGCTGTTGATTTATCATCATGTGTGTTGAGAGAACAGGTCCAAAACAGTGGCATGCGGATGCTAGTAAAATATCCATGTGTCTGCTACACTAACAACACACACAACACACACACACACATATATATATATATATATGTATACACATGTTCCTAATTATGGGGGAGGCTTTCATGGTCAAGTCTAATGAAACTTCAATAGGTCTGTCTGGAATAAATATGTAGCCTTTGGAAACTTCTGGAAGTGTGAGTGATCTAATCCTTACAGCAGGAACCATTTTGAGCCCTAAACTGGGAATGTTTCACACAGGGGGTCCTGAATAAAGTGTGTCAGGGGAAATTCCATCATGTTTGTGACCCAATACACTTCCTGATAATTTCTCTTTAATTTTCTGTACAAAGTAGATTAAGCATGTTTTTTATCTTTATTAAAAGCATGCTCTCTCTAACAGAATAAATGACGGCATTTGAACATATTTAGGCAATGATTTAAGTTGTCCACGTTACACTTTATTCCTTTTTTCCACTTCTGAGAATTCAGAGCTATTTACTGTTAATGTCAACAACATGTGAGTGAATGTTTCATTGCACTTTGCAGTATGTCGTATGCTTACAACCTGAAAGCCGATTGAAGTACTACTGTGTTACACTTCCAGTTGTGTATGTCCTTTCCTCTGATATATCTAAACACTGTCTCAGCAAGTTCAGTTCCTTTAAATCACATGATAAAAGTAATAAATGTGTGTACTGCTGCCCTTGGCTATATTAGGAACATTGTCTCCTGACACCACAGTCTCTGTGAATGCCCACACTCTCATGACCAGCCTAGCGGGTTTGTGTGAGTCAGTGTCCATGCTGCCCATGCACTGATGACCAATCAGAAGGTTTAGATGAATCAGCTGTTGTTGTGTCTCGTAACCACCCTCGTGGTTACGAAGGGCCTCGTTCCAAATGTCAAAAATAGCATAGTACCATACAAAATGGTAAGTTTAAAAAGCACATTAAGTTAGGTTAATATGACCTCAAAATATTATGCAAACAATAAATGAATTATTAGATCACAATATGCTACTTACTTACTAGATACTAGTTACATACTGCATAGAATAGTTATTATATTACTGTACCTACTATGAGGGTGGAACAATGTGCATTTTGGGGCTTGGAGCTCTAAAAATTGAAATTCCCAATTGGATTTCACAGGAAAAATCAAAACAAAGCAAAACAAAAAACCGATAAAAGACTAAAACCTTTTCTTCAGTTTTTCTTCAGTTTTCTTTTTTTTCCACTTTCTGCATTCCTGTAGAACCATACACCGGTGTTTTCTTACCAAAAGTAAAACCTTTTAAAATAAGCTAAGAGCTGTTTAATATACTGTACAAATAACCATTTGATGAATATTAAAAGAACCATTTTTGTAAACTTCTGATTGCAGATTATTCGTTCAACATTTGTATCAGGGTTACAGTGGATCTGGAGCATATCCCATGATCTCTGAGTACAACTTGGGAATACATGGGACGCAGGATCATACACACACATACTGTACACTCACTTATTCATTCCTAGGGCAAATGAACACAGTCAATCCACAGGGATCCTCATAAACATACAGCCTGTATCCTGAGCTCAGGATCAAAATGAGAATCCCGAACTACCTGCTGCTCCCTGAACAACCCTGACTATGGGATATGTTTATCTAATGTTTATTATCATGTACCGAAGCCATTTAAACATTTGTTGCAGTGCCCCACATTTAGTGAGGATATATTGTACCTAAGGGTGATTCTGCAAAATTCATCTAAAAGACTCATGCTAAATAAATCTTAGTCTAATGCTGCATAGACCAAACTACATTTGGCTCACAACTTTCTTTGAAATATCATTGCCAAATATTTTCACACAAAGGTTTATTTTGAGGTGTAAAGACTCTGGTGAAACCATGTACTTGGCTAAAAGAGCAAATCCTTCCAGAGCCTTAAGATTACTTACTGAAACAGTTTTGTGAACACAAATACAGACGTCACAGACACTAACATTCTTGGCAACCGAGATAGCTGCATTGTTCTATAAATGTAGGTTTGTGTTTTCCCTCATTCCTTCAGCTTTAAAGTGCGTCATTAAGAGTGCAACGGTTTATAACCAGTCTTCTCTCTCTCTCTCTCTCTCTCTCTCTCTCTCTCTCTCTCTGTCTGTCTGTCTGTCTGTCTGTCTGTCTGTCTGTCTCACACACACACAGCTTTCATCATTATCAAATGATTTGTCTAATTTCCGGTCTTTTTTACACTTATGAGCCTAACTGTTGCTTGGAAACTTTTATGGTAATTCAGTGTTTCCTGTCTGAACAGTCCAGTAGAGTGCTGTTGCCATTGTTCACATTCACAGAGACTAAATAAAAAAATATTGATTACATAATAACTACCAACTGTCACTAGAATTTTCCCCTATGAAAGTAGATGACAAAGGGGATTTATATAATCATATTTATACCACAGGGAAACTAGAAGCGGTCAAATGTAACCAAAGGTGATAGGTACTGGGGACTGAGAACAGTGAATGATAAGCCTTCCAAGAATGACATTATGTTTCATTATTTACAAATGTATTTAGGGCTATTATAATTTATTTAAGAAAGAAAATACTTTAAAAATACTAACTATAATTGATATCAAATTTGATCATTTCTATAATGGGTACTGTGCCATAATATACATTATACATAAAATTACTGTGCAAAATATAGTACTGTGCAAAAGTTTTAGGAAGGTGTAAAAAAATGCTGTAAACAAAGAATGCTTTCAGAAAGATAAATAATGAGTGTTTATTTCTGTCAATTTACAAAATGCAAAGTGAGCAAACAAAAGAAAAATCTAAATCAAATCAATATTCTGTGTTTCTACCTTTTGCATTCAAACCAGCATGAAGTGATGGCACGGCCCCCACAGAGCCCTGATCTCAACATCATCGAGTGTATCTGGGATTACATGAAGAGACAGAAGGATGTGAGAAAGCCAACATCCACAGAAGATCGGTGGTTAGTTCTCCAAGATATTTGGAACAACCTACCAGCCGAGTTCCTTCAAAAACTGTGCAAGTGTACCTAGAAGAATTGCTGCTGTTTTGAAGGCAAAGGGTGGTCACACCAAATATTGATTTGATTTAGATTAAATCTTTTGTTCATTCACTGCATTTTGTTCATTTATGAAAATAAATGTTTAACACTTCCATTTTTGAAAGCATTCTTTGTTTACAGCATTTTTTCACACCTGCCTAAAACCTTTGCACAGTACTGTATATATAGTTATTGAGCATTTAAAGGCTGTTTCTACAGTAGAGTAATTTATTCGGATTAAATAAATAAATAAATAAATAAATAAATAAATAAATAAATAAATAAATAAATAAACTGTATATTTCTTTGTCACTGTGCTAGTACCCTCTACAGTACATTTTATCTTTTACATGCAAATGTAATATTTAAGCTTAAACATATTAGGTCGAAACTGTGTTTTGCATTTCACAGATACTTAATGAATAACACTGAAAAACTCTATGCACTTATGTGTTTGTTATTTTTAAATATCCAAGGTCAGTATATCTATAGGGACCTCTAAAGATCAGTGTGTCCGGGGTGGTGAGAGCGCATCTCTGTCACCGGAAGCTGGAAGCTAAACCAGTTCTTTTTGGCTTTTGGCTCCTACAGAAGAGGTTTTGATGTAACGTCCTCTAGAGGCGCGCGAGCTCGATGCCCCCGTGCTGCCGGTGACGGTGCGTTGTCTAAGCATTTGTCCGGCTAGAGCGCGCAGGAGCAGCATCACAGAGTCTGGAACGGACCAACAGTGAACAGTTTCTTTATGCAGTTTCCGATTTAAAAGGTTACTGTAGTCCTGCCTAATTAAAGATACCGGACCGGGTGCGCACGTCTAGTCAAATCACAGACACGGACTAAACGCAAGCGTAGGCGTTTTTTTTCTTTCTTTCCCCAGTGCCTCTCAGTTAGAAAGAGAACTTGAACGCGTGGACATCTTACAAGATTTTAGACAAAGCGCATCCACCTGATTGTGCTTGTAAGAGGAGCTGAAGAGCAGGATGGATGTGCGCTTAGTGCTCGTGCTGTGCGTCCTGACCGGAGCGGTGAGCCCAGACAGCGCGAGCGGTAAATCTCGGAGCTGCACGGCTTTCCGACAATTCTACAGCACCAAGGGCTTCGCCATGCTCGGGGTTCCGATGGCCCAAATCTCCGGTGAGTCAGTGGGTCAGGGAACTGTACAACTCTGTGCCATTCTAAAGCGCAGCGCAAAGAACAGTAGTGCTTTATATAACCTCAGCAGAATCATAAATAAGTGATATATGCCGGAGGGGAGTGTTGAATTAAACGCACCTTTAAAGCACCTAAGTGATAGATTTTCTGTCTTGTAACTCTTACACCTCATGTTTATTATCTCAGTAGACGTTTTGTTTCATATATTTATAAGTGGGGAAAAAGACATAATGCTTTATTAGAAGCAAGTTCTGTGGCAGATTAAGTTTGCAGCACAAAACGAGAAATTGTGTGCTGCTTGTAAATGACTATAACATATATATGTATGACTATAATATATATATACTATAATATATGGTTATAAACGGTTTGTTCCGGCTGACCAAAAGCCCTTGACAAAGCACTTGCAGGATGCACAAGATAGCTGAAATGAACTGAAGAGGTACAGTAATGATATACTCTAACTGGGCACTCATTGTTAGATATTTCACTTCCTTTGTCATTAATATGTATTTTTGATTGTTGCATCTTGTTTAGTTCATCATAGAGCACTTTGAATCTCACATATCTGAACTTGTGTCTGTTTATGGGGAGCTGGGAGCTGGCTTTAATACTCTGTAGGAAATATGAGGATAACTGTAGCAAATGCTTGAAGTTATGGTGTGATACTGAGATACCAGTGTTGCTAGTGTGATACAAGTATGACTCATAAACCCTGCTTGATAAACTCTGACGTTCCAGTTAGCTTCATACAGTAGTGCTTTTAGGAAACTGGACCATTGTCATTTTATAGGAGAAAAAGGAGAGGATCTCTCTCTCTCTCTCTCTCTCTCTCTCTCTCTCTCTCTCTCTCTCTCTCTCTCTCTCTCTCTCTCTCTCTCACACACACACACACACACACACACACACACACACACACACACACACACACACACACACACAGTCACCTGACACCTGTTCTGACACCATGCTGGATTATTAGTGGTTCGCTTCCAACATGTGCCATGAAAGCTGATGCCAGCACATCTTTCCAGCTGCGATAAAACAACACGAGATTTATAGAAGAAAATGAACCATTAGCTGCCAGACACTTATGGGATGAAATTATTACACTTGTAAAAGCATCATCCACTAGTGGATATCATAAATTGAAGCCTGCTCTTTTCAAGATGCCCTCAATCACACTGATTAATCAAGTATATATCAGTCAGACACATTATCACTGGAGTCTGACATTTTTATGAGTGCAAGATGTGTAAATTAGTGTAACCGATGCTGGCCACAGACAGATTTATATATTGTGCCATGTTTTGTGTAATTGTTGGCAGAAAGCCTGCATTAATTGTTTTTTTTTTTCTGTGACTAAGTGAGTACTTGGTAGTACGTACACAATTCACGGTGACCCATGTTGCCATTCATGCATGAAAACAGGAATGGGAAAATACAGTTTTTGAAAAGCATTGGAATTCATATTAAAGCTTTTAAACATGTGGGCTACACAGACCACATATTTGACTTCTTTATAACTGGCTGGATGTACAGTAGGATGTGTATAAAAGGGCACATATATTTTATTATGGCTCTATAACAAACATCTACAGGTATATCTAATTTTGAATGGTGGTTTTGGCTTTAGTTTAGTGACACTGCACTGGTTTATATTCTTGTCATTATTACTAACAATTTAATTTAATCTCTTGTTCCCTGTATATTCTCAGTTTAACACTTAAAAGTTAAAGGAATAGATGACAGGTCTACTTCAAAGATACAGTAACATACACTGTAACCAGCATTCTGTTTCACCCCTGCTAACAATAAGATACAGTTAGAATCACCTGTATAATCTATGACAACATTGTAATATGTAACAGGGTGCTGTTCTTAGAGATGACTGCTATCATCTCTGTGGAGAAGTTTTGTTAGATTTGTAGAACCCAGATAAGTTGTATGCTGAAGCCCAGCAAGCAGCAGTTTGGACCTCCTAGAGAGGCATGTCTCTGTATAATGTTCAAAAGCTCTTCTTTGGGTAGCATGTCATAATACGGGATGAGCGTCTAACCCATGTGTATTGCATGGTGATGACAACTGCCACCCAGTGTGCTTTTCTCTGCTTAAACAAGGGAGCCCCTTATGACTCCCTTATGAGTAATTAGCCTGAGGATTGGTCACCATCTGATCCACATAATACCTTAGGGTTCATTTTCACTGAAAGCTGAAAGCTCAAGTAACTGATTCAGAAATTTGGTTGATTTGATTTCTGGCAGTTATCCCAGATTCAACCACAAGGTCACTCCAGAGCCATTTGAACAGCAATGAATATGAGCAGAGTTCATCTTTAGAGCATGCAATTCTCCATTGTTTAAAGTTAATGCTAGCAAAATGGGTAACCAGTTGATCATCAAGGCAGTAATACTGTACATCTGTGAGCGGTGCAATCTATGGTCCTATAACAAACCATGATGGCTGTCACATACACTTTTAACATAGATGAAGACTTATTATGTGACATATGCAATAATAAGGTGAACAACATTTGCAATACACCTACCTAAGATCATAGAAAGACCTTGAGATCGGGACCCTTACTTCAGACTGATCAGTTGACACAGGACATTTGCCTTTAGGTGACAGGACTTGATATCCATATGGGACAGCAGGACTTATTGAGTTATTGCACCATAATGTGTAACATGGTAAGAATCAGTGTTAGAGAGGAAAAGGCATATTGTGATGAGACCAGTAGGTCAGTGCCACAAGAGGCAATTTGTTTACAAGACTTTGGTGTATACCTGTGCCATGCCCAAATATTTTCTAAAGAAAAGACTGGAAAGCACGTAGCTAGAGTAGTCCTAAGCTGCACCAGCAATCCTCTGTGGCTGCTATAGTCAATTCTAGTATCCTCAGCAGATGCCAGTATCACACATGACCGCCTCATGGAATTTAATTGGTAAACCTATTAATATCCGTCACAAGTTGGGGTGGCTATCATTCTCTGTGCAACTAAGAGTGCTATATCTGAGTCAGTCATCCAAATATATCAGTATCCTGATGCCACTGAATATCAGAGTATAAAAGAATGAAGATTTATTTATGTGAAACAGTCAAATGTTTGTCATGTGCATATGACAAGCATAACATTCAAAAAGAAAGAGTCTGGTGAAATTTGAATCCTCTCAAATGAAGAATTGGAAAAAAAAATAACCAAGAAAAGTAATAAGTAATAGAACTCCTTGTTTACAACTTGTTGTCTACCTCTTTGACTGTACCTTTGTCTTACAGGGAACAGACTCTTAGGCCTGAGCAACAACTTTGTTAGGTTCTAATAATGACAATGCCCTGAATGCTGCAAAGGCTAACAGCTGGAGGAGGAATTGTAGTTTGTATCCCTGCAACAAATCAGAGGCCAATTAACCCTAACCCTAATCTACCAATCTGATGTAGCTGCTGTCCAACAAGTAATGTTTTTACTTGTAAAGTGTCCCATCGCCAGCCTTTATATTTAAGGTCCATGCTCTACTTTGAAGGTGGGGTGGACATCCATGAGGCAGTTTATGCCTTCCAGGCAGAGCCAGGCTGTATCGACCTAAAGATGTATTTTTGATTTTGAAAACTTTGCTCTCCAATCCAATGCAGCAAATTTAATAATGAATGGTGTATAGTATGGATATTGAAAAATAACTGAACCAAGAGAGTTGGCTAGTAGGATAAAGGCAACACAGCAGACAGAGTTGAGAGGTAAGTAAACACCAAGCTCATAGAGGGAACATAAACATCATGGGGAGCGATAGCAAATATAATTTAGTAATACACAGAAACTAACTCACCAAGGTAGAAGAGATCTGAGGATGCTACCCCCAGCTTTGGGGGACAAGATACCAGTAGTTAATGAGGAGGTATCCTGTTGATCACCAATACTCATCGTCAGGAAGATAGGGGACATTGCTCCCTAGCTACACAAGAACCTAAAAAATAGATATATTAGTCATACAGTAACACAAACTATAAGGCCAGTGGTGTGTGGACACCTTAACTGTCACACAACCCATTCCTCTTTCTAATTGCCAATTTCAAATAATCAAAATATGAGAATATGCATGTTTACTACATAGTGTAGAACACAAAAAGCAGAGGTAAAGTAAGATGGAAAACAAATAGCAAACATAACTCAATAAATCAGGACATTTTAACCACCCTGAAAGCCACTATAGGATCATACAGTCTCAGCATGTGAACAAAGGCTTATGCGTTGGCTTCCAACTACCTACTGAGGCACAACAGGGAATAAATATGCAGTGAGGGAACAAGAAACAGGTGTGTACACTTAAGTGATACCAGAACCACTCCCTCTGAACCCTCACTTCCTGGTTCCAACCCGCACCAGACCACATCCCTGACAGCTAGTAACATAAACGAGGCATGTCTTTAAGGAAGGCAACGATAAAGAACGAAAAAACGATGACGAATTTTAATCTGGTAATCATTTGCCATTTTGTTGTGAACTGTTTTTGTTTCTGCTGTCGCACTTTAGCATTTTACTTCTACCTTGTTTTTCAATTTTTATAGATTCATGATCAGATCTGTAATTAATGACTAACAAAATACTAGCTTTGAGCTGCAAGATCAAATAGGGGTTTTTTCCCCATAGAAAAAATGCTATCGCAAGATAAAATCGGGAAGAACATTCCATAAATTGGGTTGTGCTGCATGTCGCAAGTAGCAAGTAAACAGTCATTCAGTGTGCATTCAAGAATCCACTCCAAATAGAATACTGCATACTGTACCATATAGAATGCATAGAAAGTAAGTACAGAAAAGGTATTCTTATATACTATTAAGTATTCATGATTAAACCAGTGCTGATATTATGGTATAACAGTATTGTGCTCATGGAATTAAAGTGACTGTCAGATTCTATGAGTTTTACCAAAAAAAAAAAAAAAAAAAGCGTAACCCGATTTTTTTTTAAACAAAAATTTGCCTTTTAGCTAACATCAGATGGTAAGCCTTCACTGTCCTGATCAAATATTGCACTGTGAAAGTGTAAAGACAAAAGTCCTTTGCCTTTATAATGGCCTCCAAGCTTTCAGATCCTCTGAGCAATGTTTTCTCAGTTGTCCTGAAATGATCCACTGCCCCACACATATTTCCTGACATCTCTGCTCTAACTCTGACAGATTGCTTGGCAAACCTTTGCCCATTCTTTTTGACATAACTGTTCTAACTCTGCCAGATGATATGCACTGGCTTCATGAAATAAAATCTGATGGCCATGAGGCTCAAGGGAAAACTTCTAGCATTTGGTACTTTTCAAAATATCCTAGTGTTGACTTTGCTTTGCTTGAATTTCTGTCCTGTTTCATGATACTTCTTGGAACACTTTCTGTTTGTTGACAAACGGTGAAATTTTTCCATTCCAAAAACCATTCTGATGGAAAAGTGGAGAGGCCAGTACTGTAGATTGTCCCAGACACTGAAATGGGGTGAATTCTATCATTTTGTTTTCTCAGAGTTGTTTAGAACCTTGGTATTAAAACAAGCCAGAATTTATTTAGATCAGGATGCTGGGTACGCAATTATATTTTACATTATTTTATATTGCCTCGAATCTTTACCAGACAGCACAACTGCACAGCGGTTACCATCGTAGCCTCACATATCTGGGGTCTCTGATTTGATTCTGAGATTTAGTTACTGTCTATGAAGAGTTTCACATGGTCTATTTTTATGCACACGTGTTTCTTCTAGCATTTTATTTATGTATTTTATTTTTTTTTCGGGGGTTCCAGGGTTGGGGGTTCGATTCCTGCCTCATTCATGTTCTCCCTGTGCCTCGGGGGTTTCCTCCGGGTACTCCAGTTTCCTCCCCTGGTCCAAAGACATGCATGGTAGGTTGATTGGCATCTCTGGAAAATTGTCCGTAGTGTGAGATTGCGTGAGTGAATGAGAGTGTGTGTGCCCTGCGATGGGTTGGCACTCCGTCCAGGGTGTATCCTGCCTTGATGCCCGATGACGCCTGAGACAGGCTCCCCGTGTCCCGAGAAGTTCAGATAAGCGGTAGAAAATGAATGAATGACTGAATAATTTTTTTTTTTAATTGGGTTAAAATCTAGATCAACAGTAAACTTGACCAGGAAAAAGAGGTTAATGATGCTGAATGAATTAATGATTAAACCAGTCTTATAGAAAGCATTATTGTACTCACACACACAAAAAAAATGTATATTCCAGATTTATAATTTAGGACCATAAGTCTGTAATAAGTCAGTAAAAAAAACTTAAATAACTCAGACCAAAGGAATCTACTTTGCTTTCATTAGTCCGGTGTTGGCTCCAGCTTTGAGCGATACTTGGTAATAATGTAGGTGAAGCAGCTGAATTCAGCTACACATACAGCTTGCAAAGGGGACCATCACCCCAAAAGAAACAGTCAAGGCTTCAACTGAAATCCACCTCAAGCGTTTATATGTCTTTTCTGAGATGCTTTTCTGTTCTTTGTGGTTGTAAAAAGAGATAAGAGAGATTATTTGAGTTACTATAGACTTCCTGTCAGCTCAAACAAGTCTGGTCATTCTGCTCTGATCACAGTCCTCAGTAAGGTGTTTCAGCCTACAGACATGCAGGATTTTTTTTTTCTACACTCCAGAGACTTTATGTGTGAAAATCTCAGGAGAACAACAATATAAAATTCTGAAAGCAGCCCATCCAGAGCCCTGAATTTTTTTATTTTTTCCTATTCTTTTTTTTTTTTTTTATGTGAACATTTACTGAAGCAATTAAACTGTATTTGCCCTTTTTTCTTTTTATATTTTGTATTGTGCTGCTGCCACATGATTGGCTGATGTTATGTTCTGGTATACATATGCACGTGTTCCTAATAAAGTAGATGGTTAGTGTATATCCAATAAATGTTTAAGCAACTATTCCTTTAGTTCTGTTTCTCCCCTTAGGCCGATTCTTGTGTTATTGCGAAACTACAATGTGTAGACTGACTGATAACTGTTTGTAATCTTTAAATGATTAGATTTTTTATTGTGAGTTTCATTCACAATATAAGTCATTTATTGTGAGTGAAACTCATGACCTTATTTGCAAATCAGTGGACCCCACATGGAGTAGTCTGCTCTATATTATGATCAACCATGAGTTTAGCTATTGTTATCCTGGAGAAGGATAATGCCTTTTTCTTTTTTTTCCAATAATGCAAATGGAAAAAGAAGAATAAAGATTGAAGGAGTGGATGAATGGATGAATAGACTTGAGTTTTACAGATAAACCAAGCAGTTAGGTCTTAATCGTTCTCGTTTTGTCTTAAATCAGCAGTTCTCAATATCAATATCTCAGAAGTCTTATCTCCATACAGAAGCGCAAGCTGTTTTTTATATCATCCCTTAATCGTTACAGATGTTGCAGTAAGATTTCTTTCCCAGACCCTCACTAAGTCTATTGGGTACTTTGTGTTTCAGTTTGTGTGTGTGTGTGTGTGTGTGTGTGTGTGTGTGTGTGTGTGTGTGTGTGTGTGTGTGTGTGTGTGTGTGTGTTTGTATGCCTGTTTCATCTGTTGTGCATTGTGTGGCCTGAAACATTAACAATATTTCATCGCTGAAGTTGAAACTGAAGGCTATCCTGAAGACATTACACCACCTGTCTAACACAAACTGCACCCTTGAGAAGTTTCATATCCAGCACTTGTCTCATTTGATTCGGTTGAAGTGCATTGCCACTACACAGACATGATCCAAAATGGAGCTAGATGAAATGCTAGGAAATTCTACTTCGAATTTAAATGAGGTTCTGGCAGTAAATAGCAAAAAAGTTACAGGTCAGTAATACTGTGTTATTTGTTATGTGGTGGGTTCATTTATTCTGCGGTCTACTCTACAAATCTTGTTCTAATCCTTTAAAAGTAATACATTATATGTGAGAATGAAGTCAGCAAAGACCATGATAACGTTCTGATTTAGATTTATTTTTACATTCAAGTAAATAACGGATATAGTGTAAGGCTTAAAAGATCAACAGCGTGTGTCTGTGTGTAGCTGAAAGCAATTTAGCAGGACTTGCATGTGGAGGTTGGACTTGAGAATGGTGATTCGCTGCCATGCCAGAGGACACAGAACTGTGACTAATCAAGGTGACTTTTAAAGGATCTGCTATTATTTCCATCAGTATAAAGAGAGAGAGAGAGAGAGAGAGAGAGAGAGAGAGAGAGAGAGAGAGAGAGAGAGAGCAAGAGATAGAGAGAGAGAGAGAGTAATAGATGCATCCAAAGAAATGAGAAAATAATAAAAGCATTCTGGGATCAGGGGATCAAAAGATGTTCAGGTCTGAATGAAAGAAAAAGCAAAAAAAAAAAAAAGACGAAGAGAGGACGAAGAGATATATGCAAGGTAAAAGGATAGGAGGAAAGGGAGAAAGAAATTGTGTGTTGCATTGACCAGGGTGTGTGTGTGTGTGTGTGTGTGTGTGTGTGTGTGTGTGTGTGTGTGTGTGTGTGTGTGTGTGTGTGTGTGTGTGTGTGGATTTAACTGGATTTACGGTGTCGTTTGATCAATCACTAACAGCTGACAGCAGGATGGAGAGTGAGACTGCTAGATTCTCCCCATCAATATTTAATGGTAGCTCTGTTGATAACAGTCTCTTTCTGTTCATTCATGCTGTTCATTCTTTCGCTTTTTTTTTCTCTTCTCCTCCCCTTTCTCTCCCTTTACTTTCTCACTCTCTGTTTACAGCTTTTATACGTCTCATACTCTCTTCTTCTCGGTCTTCACTTATTGTATATTATACAGATATCAGTCTTATCCTTGCTTCCTTTTTCTCTTTCACACATGACATGATTTTCTCAGAAAGATCACACATATTCAGTCCTTACTGTATCTCTCCATCCGTTGATCGCTTCGGGACATCCTGACTAATAATTGCACTGAATGTACAGTTTGTGGAGCATTTCAATGGTGATCATTGAGAAAAAATTCAGAAATGACCCAACAAGGTGTAGAAATTATTTTAATGCAAAGCAAGGGCATATTTAGAAGCTGTATCAACCTTAAAAGAGCAGTTTGTAATTTTTTTAAGCTGTCTGCGAAGTGAATTGCATCTCAAGTGTTATTCAGTTTTGGTTTGGGTTGGGGCCTATTTCTGGACCAGAAAAATGTAAACATGTTTCTATCACCCATTTATTTACTATTTTTACAATCCATGAGTTTTATATCATTCCTCTCTCTCTCTCTCTCTCTCTCTCTCTCTCTCTCTCTCTCTCTCTCTCTCTCTCTCTCTCTCTCTCTCTCTCTCTCTCTCTCTCATATAAAGCCTGACACATCTTGCACAAACAGGTTGGTGCTGTTATGGTGCTAATCACGAGCCCTCATGTCCTCTGTGTAAAATTTGTCCTGATCTCGAACTGCTGTGTAAAGTGTTATAGTCCTGCATTTTAACAGCTATTTTTGTCCACCACATAAAAAAAGATCAGCACTGAGCCCCACACGACACAGCCAGTGAACTTGCAGTAATAACAGCCTTACAGGGCACATTTTAAATTCGATGAAGTGAACAAGACGTCAGGAGAAAGAGCTGAACACGTTTCCATTTTAGACTCTAAAAGCAGTCTTGTGCTCGTATTAGATTTTTTTTTTTTAGTGGTCAGTAAAAAGTAGAAAGATAAAGAGGACAGGACACAGAAGATAAAAACTTTGAAATGATATGTAGTCTATGAGAGAGAAAATTTAACTGGGAGTTTTAGAGGGTAATATCGCATGCTGGGAAAACGATTATTCATTTATTTATTTGTGTGTAAAATTTGGCCTGATGTTGTCAACATCCACATTTTAACTCGAGGAGGCTTTAACTGTATAGTAACCTCGGGAAAGTTAAGCTTCTTTAGCTGAGAACACACACACACACACACACACACACACACACACACACACACACACACACACACACACACACACATACACACACACAAACAGCAACAGGAAACTCCTCAGAATAACAAGACACAAATTTTGGTGGACAGCATATAGCCTTACTAAGGTTTGAGAATTTCCTACTAAATCCTATCTATCTATCTATCTATCTATCTATCTATCTATCTATCTATCTATCTATCTATCTATCTATCTATCTATCTATCTATCTATCTATCTATCTATCTATCTATCTATCTGTCTGTCTGTCTGTCTGTCTGTCTGTCTGTCTGTCTGTCTGTCTGTCTGTCTGTCTGTCTGTCTGTCCCTGTCTCTCTCTCTGTCCCTCATTATTTCTATCCAGGACTCCAGGAAAAATAAGTTGGATGTAAGGAAATTGTAAATAAATACAAAAAAAGGCTTGTCTGATAAATTACTTAAGTTATTTATTAACTATGTGTTCTGGTGTGTTTTTGGAATTAAAATGCCGACCAAATGTTCTGTCCATCACTCTAACAAAGCTGAGCTTGTACATTTGGATTCGACAGTTTTCAGAGGGAGCTTCTGGCAGGCTGCCCCGAATCCCTGCTCCTGCACCTCTATAAATATTCATTGTGCTTCATCAGACTATTGATGAGTCCACCTTACACTTCACCATTCATGACTATTCCTGTGAGTTACTTATTAAATATTCTTACAGATTTGTAATTGTGGGATTGTGCTGTGGCTCCATCTGTGCTGTTTGCTTAACTGCTAAATTGGAAACGTGGGAGTTTGGTCAGCAGCCACTTGGAGCCAGCTGTGCAGGCATCATGGGTTTATGCTGGGATTCTCGGAAGACCATGATGCAGCTTACAAACAGCATCAGAATAAGGGTTTATTGTAAACCAAAGCCCTTGTAAAATAAAGCCAAACCATTACTGTCATTTTAAAGGTTTATGATCAACACATGCAAAGGCCTGAGAAAGAATGTGCTCAGTATAATACATTTCAAGGCAGTGTTGATTCCGTTACTTAACCACATACGAATTCTACATTGCCTTTGGAGAATTGTGGGTTCTTGATCAATTTTAAGAGTTAATTAGAGATATTGGGATAAATAAATTAGCAAATCCCACTTGTGTGTATGTGTACTGTAGTATTATGTTGGCTAATTCCGTATCGCTCCAAGTTCTGAAAGTTTTGTTTTTCTGTTTCGTTTTCTTGCTCTCAAGCTCACACTTTTATTTTTGCATTGTTTCCCTTTTTTCTTTTTTACTGCTCCCTTGGGTACAGTAAAGCCCTCTGATCTGAATATATGATTATATGCCACATGCGATCTCTTGCATCTCTGGTGCTATTTCCCAGCCTCAGCACAAGGATTCCTGGCCTGGAAAAATGCAGCATTGCTTTAGGCCTGCCTAATAGTTCTGGTGTTGAATAGATGGAATGATGGATACTCAGGGGTACATCCATGCTGTAGAAGATCCTAATGCGAGTTTGTATTATTTCTAATAAAGCCTATCATATCTGTTTAAATGAACGTCACTCATAAATACATTACTGATCAACACTGTAAAACACAATGGTGGACAGATCATGCTGTCTATACAAGATCTCTTAAAAAAAACAATAGAAAACACAAATGCTAACCTTCAGATTTACATTGCTGTGGTAAAAGTCTGTGTGTTGTTTCACGTGTTGTCCTGGTTTCCATGTGGGTTTCTTTCAGGTTCACCGGTTTTTTTTCACGTTTCAAAATTGATATGTAGATGGTCGGCACTTGGACTTAGGTATACAGTAAATTACCTCTAGGTGTGAATAAGTTTGTCAATGTGTGTGCATGTTGTCTTATGAAAGACTGGCATTCCAGCCTCGTGACCCATGTACCGAGTCTAGGCTCTACTTCAGAATCTACTCCAGTCTGGACCAGGATATCAATGTATGAGATGTATGAGAAAGAAAGTAAACTGATCTCAGAAGACATCTGGTGCTACTGTGCCATTTCCAGTAACATTATAAGCAGATATAACATTATAAAATAACAAAATAAGACATTTTTTTACATTTAGTAGTGGCTTTGAAAATGTATTGAATGCGTAGTTTTAGTATCTTGTGTAAGTAGACCAACAGGAGAATGCAAAAGGGGGCACGGTGGCTTAGTTTGTCTTGCACCCCAAGGGTTGGGGGTATCTTCCAGTCTCCACCCATTGTGCATGGAGTCTGCATGTTCCCCTCTATGCTTACGGGGATTCCTCCAGGTACTAAGGTACGCCAAGGATTGTGCTCTTTGTTTGGCACTTTGTCTAGGCTGTGACCCAACTTATGCCCCCAGTCTCCTGAGGTAGCCTTCAGGTTCCCCATGGCCCTATTTAGAACAATCAATACAGAAACTAAATGGATAACAATAAGAATGTAAATTTACCTCACCTAAGCATCATGTTGTGCCATGAAGTCAAAAGATTGCTGAGATTTACCAAGCTATGTCAATGTATGTGAGCCAAGCGCTTAAGTTTCTTAAGGAAACCACAAAACTTACAGATTTATGAGTTTTCACAAAAATGGATGTTAGAGGTCATTGTAAATTATCCTAGAGTAATTTCTGAACTCTACTGCATACAAACTAGTAATCATGAGAATAAATTCCAAATTATTATTAATAAAAGAATTTAATCAACATGACACACTCTGTCCCCCTGCGTATTGCTGTTCCCATGGCCATGGACATTATGTGTCTGTGTTATGTTTCCTGTTTTGATTATGTCTCCACCCTTGTCATGTCATTGATTTGTTTCCTTCATTATAATCATCTGTTTTTTCTTTTCCCTGATTACTGCGTGTAGTAATACTCTCTGTGTTGCATTGTCTTTGCAAATTCTCACTAAATGTTTTAACATTTCCAAGCCTTCTTTCCCCAGTGTCCTTGTTACCGAGTTGCTTATATCGTGTTTCGACCCTTTGACGTTTATGTATATCCCAATAACGAGCCTGGCATTGAACCCTACATTGAATAATCCTAATTAGGGTTTTTTTCTTTAAAAGAAAAAAAAAAACATGTCTATAATGAGTATATCAAGTTTATGTACTTTCATTCACACTTTTTATTTGTGTAGTTTGTCATAATATGTATTTTTTTTTACTAATCACTAATATAAGACCTGAGTGAGAGTAGAAGTGATAGAGGCGGTATGTGTGAAGGTAAGAGAGTCTCACTGTGTGTGTGTGTGTGTGTGTGTGTGTGTGTGTGTGTGTGTGTGTGTGTGTGTGTGTGTGTGTGTGTGTGTGTGTGTGTGTGTGTAAAAGAGATAGACAGACAGACAGTCAAACAGACAGACAGACAGACACACAGATAGACAGAGAGCAAAAGAGAGAGATTGTGAGAATAAGTGGATAAGGATGTGAGATATTCAATAGCCTTTCATCAGAGACTTTGGAAGATTTCCAAAACTTGACAAGTGCTAAATGCTCCAGTGGTATTTAATTTCCTGTCTCTATGTCTGTGAAGCTAACAGCTAATCTGTGGCACAGATTTTGTGACCGTGTATGCAGATGTGTGTTATGTACGTGGGTGAAACTGGAACATCTTTTTTCTGTTGTTGTTGCTTTCTCATTTTTTCCTCTCCCTCCCCCTGCCATTCTTGGTGTCTAACAGGCTAAGATGGCATCATGAATATTTTAGATGGCTTAATCAAGCCTTTCTTTGTTTTTCAGAGGTTTGAGGGGAATCTTTTTTTGTTTGCGCAGCTGTCTGCATTTGTGGGTCACTGTAAGTGTCTTTGTAAGAAGGAGACGGAATATAAAGTAGAACGAAGCAAGTTGGACTGCTTCATAAATGTTTGTGTATGTGTAGGTCTTAATATATTTCGAGGCAACATTGAAGGAACAGAAGCGTGGTGCTCTTTCTACCTTTCAAAAAAAAAATCTACATAGAAATGTTATTTTTAATGACTGAAAATGTGGAACATTGAATTCTCTTTTTATTGACAGTCCAAGGTCTTCAAATGTCCTCTTTCCACTTCATTTAATGTCTTGCTAACTCTCCCTGTACCTTTATTTCTTTTTTCTTTTTCTGTCTCGTTCTCCTGCTTCCCAGAAATGCACTAAATCCCTCTGGTCTCAGTATATGATTATACACCACATGCATCACTTGCAACTCCAGCACTATATCCCACCCTTAGACCAAAGCTTCCTTACATGCTTCATTAACGCGTATCAAACATGTGTATCGGAAATGTGCTTCAGTTGGATTGCGATGTCTGTTGAAAGGCCATATTTTGAATAAATTATCATGGGATGTTCTGGGTGGTGTGTTTTGTTCTGAAATTTAGCTGTTAAGCAACTTTGTCAGGCATCACATAGCTTTTAGTGCTCTGCATATAGTTGTTAATTTGCTGTTTGTTTTCCAGCATAAATGATAATTGAGGTTCTGCTGCTTAATGTCTAATGATAGGCAAGACTCACTGTTGTTTGCTAAATAATGAGCTAGCGAAGATATTGGTGACATCTAGCTATACAATCTAGCTTTAATTCTAAACTGGCCGAGCATTTGCTTTACATTAGCTAGAACAGCACAATTTTGAACACAAATATAATGAATCATAATCAGGAAAAAAGACTAACAATTAACAGAATGTTTTATATATAAGAAGAACCGCATCATCCTTTAAATTCAGCCAAAACAAGAGCGTTCGTAAGGAAGCTGCTTTCCGCCAGAGACAGAAGTCTTTTATTTCAGCAGCGTGAGAGCATTTCTTTTGATGTTATTTTTTGTTCTTGATATTGAGACAAATTTCACATGGTATTGGGTAGATAGAATGCACAAAAGATCAGTCTCTTACTGGCCCTGTGTTTCCAGCATAAAACTCACATTTGAATGATGGGAAGTGGGAGTAAAGATGACATGAAATTGCGATCCAATGAATTGTGAATCTAGATATTAGATTGCTACTACTATCATTTCTGAACCATTCAACCACACAAACATCCTTTTGAGGCCTGAAGCTTCAAACATCTTCACGTTTAAAATATAAGTTAGTTGCTCTGACTTTCTATTAAAAAACATCTACTAACATGATCCGGGAGACTGAAATAATGTATTAAGGTCATTAAATGACGAAGAGCCTGATCCTACACCAATGCTTGTGTGCTATAATTGAATTGAATTAATTATATATTAATATGCTATAATTCAAGCACAAAGGATATTTTTAACATTGTATAAAAAACAGCATTGGCACGAAATATTGAGGTGTCATATAGCTACACACACAAAAAAAAGAAAATTTAAAAAAAAAGAAGATTTAATAGATTTCAAATAAAATTACATTTATATACATCCTATGCTAACTATTTAAAAAGTCTCTTGTTTTCTATAATTTAGCTTTGAGATTGATCATAGTTACCATGTGATATTTCTTATTATGTCTAGTGTTTGTGCAAAGATAAACGTCCTTATGTAAAAAAAAAAAAATCTTTGGAGGCTTTTTTTAAGACGTTTCTGTTTGGTACAAGGTGACTCGCGTGTCCCTGTGTCTTTGGATGTTAGCCAAGGACATAACTACAGTAACGGCTGGTTATAAGAGACCCTTTCTGTTTTACATGCTGTGATCTAACTGATACAGTCCCAGTGTGTCTGTTTGGTCCTGGTCTTAAATTTAGCCTGGCGTGTAAATTGAATCTGTCCTTTTGGTTGTAAAACAAGGTCTATGTCTTGACAAGTCTCTGCCCCATTACATCGCTCAACAAAATTGAATCGCAAATCCATACGGAGGAAACCTGGCAGGAGATGGGCTAGTAAAGAAAAAGAAAGAGAAATAGAAAGGTGATGGTGAATCTATATTATGTATATAATTTCCATCCCCAACATCTATTAACAATTGATTGAATTTCCAAATAGGCAGAGTAGAAATCCATTAATACAGGCATTTATTATACAGGCAGTTAAATCAATTCTTCTGTATTTTATACTGTATCCGTGATTGTTCAGGAAAGGACATGTTTCTTTTCAAGTTCAAACCACGAAAGGAAAAAAAAATAGAAACCATTGCATAGAAAACAACATTTTCTTGTTTTACTTTATATTTAAACCATGTTCATATTCATCCTTGCCAACAAAAATTATTACAGCATGACAGTTCATCAAAACACATATCCAGTCCAGGAGGGGAAAAAAAAAAAGACCGGATGTGTTCATGACAGTTTGTTGGATTCAGATAGAACCGAAGTGTCTAGATAGATTATAGGCCCCGATGAGTTTATCCCCAACATGTAACAGGCAAATCTGCCATTCATTCTTTAACAGCATAGAACAGTATAATACTATAGCCTGAGATATTCACAGGCTCCCCGAGACCCGAGGTGGTTCTGATAAAGTGGTAGAAAATGAATGAATGAATATATATATAGTTTTATTATTGTCTCTGGTTCCATTATTATTGATAGAAGTAATTAACCTACAGTCACTCATTTTCTACCGCTTATCCGAACTTCCCGGGTCACGGGGAGCCTGTGCCTATCTCAGGTGTCATCGGGCATCAAGGCAGGATACACCCTGGACGGAGTGCCAACCCATCACAGGGCACACACACACACACACACTCTCATTCACTCACACACTCACACACTATGGACAATTTTCCAGAGATGCCAATCAACCTACCATGCATGTCTTTGGACCGGGGGAGGAAACTGGCGTACCCAGAACATGCAAACTCCGCACACACAAGGCGGAGGTGGGAATCGAACCCCGACCCACCTACAGTTATACAGGGAAAATATTCTGGATTTGTAGAAGAAATTAGGAATGAATTGATACTATTATTGGTAGCAGGTATCTCACTGATAACATGCTCATTCACTAGACTACTCTTTTACACCAATATCAACATCCCATACCATGTGATACTACCATACTGTGACATACTATAAAATATAAAGCCTAATAAAACAATCTGCATGACATTTTAACAGTATACAGTGTACATCAAGCAGTTAAGCGACTATGTAGAGCTAATATGACACCCGGGACCACTTCAGTTCAGCAAATACTGAGCGCACTTTCTTTTCCGTCAGCCAATCTCGTAGTCCATGCCAAATGCCACAACATCTAAAACATATCTAACTCAGCCAGAAGACGTTGTTGCTAGCATCACCGTCTGGTATCTATATCAGTTGCCAGTGGCAAAAAACATGTACTTGCTTTAAAATGCTTTATTTTCCAATAACTGCATGACCTGGAGTGTGTTATTCAAGTTATACAACAGCATTATTCCAGTGATAACATTGTTTCATTTAATAATGAATAATATGTCACACATTTTAACAGTTTATAGTTAGATTTAATGCTGTGGAACATCCGAGTCAGGTTAGTTCCTGTTCTCACTCACATTAGAGCTGTGATAAACTTATGGTCATTCACTCACCAGCACTTCTCTCTCTCTCTCTCTCTCTCTCTCTCTCTCTCTCTCTCTCTCTCTCTCTCTCTCTCTCTCTCTCTCTCTCTCAGCCTGTCAGTTTCTCTCATTTTACAGAGAAACTAGAAAGCCTAAACAGCTGTGTCCTTTAGATTTTCTGGGAAACTTTTGACTCTTAAGTGTTTAAAATTTTATATCCGTCATTTTTATATCCATCATTAGTCTTTGATTATGTGGCTGTTACTATAGAAACAATAACATACTTAAGCATGGAACTGTTTTGTTTCTCAGTATAACCTTAAGAGTTTAAGTTTTAGCTTTCTTTAGTCTTCCTTCCTTCTCTTTTTTTTCTTTTCTTCTCACTCATGGTCTTAGTTTGAGTGTTCCTCGTGATCCCAATTTTCATCTGTTTTATTCTGCTACATAAACAACCTGCTTTCTGACTGATGTTGACTTTAACAGAAATCCTCCATTATTTCTTCTATGTGTCGAA
This sequence comes from Tachysurus fulvidraco, assembly GCF_022655615.1. NCBI lineage: Eukaryota > Metazoa > Chordata > Actinopteri > Siluriformes > Bagridae > Tachysurus > Tachysurus fulvidraco. The sequence continues at coordinate 8,493,844 of NC_062539.1, forward strand.
TAGACCCTCTGGTCTTGAAGTGAGACTTTGAGAGATGTGACTAGTGTAGGCTACGATCATTTCTGCCTCATCATTCCTACTGCACAAATCCATCATTCTCTCCACCCATGTGATTTATCCCACGGCTGATTACTGCTTGTTTATCCGTGCCAGCGAAGTCAAACTGAAATTAAGCGATTTGCTCGATTTGCTTTTGCTGTGTCGGAATTGGTTTGAATCAAACCCACACAGACATGCATGGAAACATGCGGAGGTAGCCTACACGCACTTAGCCTTTACCACCGCACCCTACAACTACAAACATACATACCCAAAGCTTGACCAGTCTCAGATTTGGCACACTAAATATAAACTCGTTTGCCTGACGCACTAACAGGGCGTTAGAAATGAAGTGTGCCAAGGTGACAGGAGGCTAAATCATCTCCTCTCTCCAATTTTAATCAACTGACAGATGGAAAGCTCAAGCAGACAGTGTGTTTGCGAACTTGGGTGTGTACATAACAGTTTGTGGTTTTCCATCATGGATCCTAGCACAAGCCTGAGCTTCAAGGTCTTACTTAAGTATAGCTGTTGACTTAATATGGGGATGTTGTTGTTTTTTTCCTCCTCCTTTTATGTATAGTGTCTTTGTCCTGGTATGCTCCAGATCTTCTGAATGTTTAACCTGACGGTAATTAAGTTGTAAAATGACAGTTGGTGATTTAAACTGATCTGCTTTATTATAAATAAAATCACTTTTTTATTATGATTATGTTTATTGCCTAATTTTGTTAGATTGTTAAAAGTAAAGGTCTGGCTTCAGTGCTGAAATTTATAAATTACAAAAAGCAGCAAAAAAGATTGGTGACAAAGGAAAAGTGCTTAACTCTCAAAAAATACAGCTGATATATTAGCTTTAATATGCGTGAAGGCCTAGAAAAACTCTTCACATGGTGAAATCTTGATATTTTTTTCACAGTTTTGACAACAACATGCTCTCCTGAAATGTCTGCTACTGTATGTTTGCCACTAAAGTGAAAAGAACAAAATTGCATTTAGATTTCCCATATATGTGGAAGACAGCAGTTTCTTTCTTTCTTCTTTCAGAAGAATGAGCAGTACTTTCTTTGAACATTTGCAAATGCTGGCTTTAAGTGACTTAAATGCTAAGTTTCTTAAAACCAGTGTTTTAAACAGTGATATATATTCAATATTTATTTGTCATGTTTATATGTATGAAATGTGGCTGTCTGAAAACTTATTTAGTTGTGAATAATACTTTTTTTCAACATTATTTTTTAATATAACAAATCGATGCCATTAGTCTAGAATGAAGTTGTAGAATGAAAAAAAAGAATGAAATAATTAAATTAAATAGTTCTAGAATGAAAGAAAAAAAAATAATTAAAAACCATATAAAACCCTGGTGATAGAGCTAATATTGTATGGACTTTCAATTGAATGGAAATGGAATGGAAACAGCAGAGTAAAAATGTGTTTGTTTGTTTTCTCAAAAATAATTAGAGAATGCACACAAGCTTTTATATAATGATTTATGTATGGAATTCTATTTATACATCATCCCTTTCCCCCAAATGGAAGGGCTGACCCTGTTGCAGTAACACCTCCAGCTTTTTCTAGACTTTTTAAATTAAAGCCACCTGCTCTGTATATTTAATTGATACGTTAAGTAGGCCATGTATTTATAATTGCCATATGTGGAAATAAAATCGGTTTTACTTTAGCAGCAGTCAAACAATGTGTAAGTCCATAGCTTTGTTTGTGATATGAGTTTCCATGCTTGCTTTCCCTAAACCTGAAAGCTGCTGCCTGCAGTCTCTGTAATGTTTAGAAACTGGGAAATCAATGCAAGCATGAGCATCATGACTGAGCTAAATTTAATCCCAGAGAAAGGGGATTATTTTCAGCATTTATCAGTACGATGGCCCACAGACAGGGCTTCCACACACACAGACACACACACACACACACACACACACACACACACACACACACACACACACACACACACACACACACAGATTGTGCTACACAACATCAGATGTGCAGAGACAGCTGGTGGCGTGGCATTCTTACTAAGCATGGTCGCTTACTGAGAGAGTAGAAAAGTAGAAGTTACTTTCCACCTTTTTCGTCTGCGTATATTATTTTTTAATACTCGTAAAATTGAAGGAAGCTGGAAAAAAGAGCAGAGCAAGGCAGAGAAATGGGGCAGAACATGAGCAAAGAACAGTGAGAATAAAATGGAGATGGGAAAGAGAGAGACAGAGAGAGAGAGAGAGAGAGAGAGAGAGAGAGAGAGAGAGAGAGAGAGAGAGAGAGAGAGAGAGAGAGAGAGAGAGAGAGAGAGAGAGAGAGAGAGAGAG